>NW_019395177.1:0-13847 GCF_000612105.2 Orussus abietinus | reverse complement strand
AAAATATTTTTCCTTTGGCTTCGAAGTCTGGCAAGCTAAATTCAGGTAAAGACGCCTTGAACTTATTCCCTTAATTTATTAACTTGTATACTAGTAATGATTAATGCGATTAAAAAAATTATAGAGCATTTTAAAACGTGGTTGAAGGATGTCCTCTACCCTAACATTGGTCAACAAAGCGTTCTTCTGCTTGACTCCTGGAGCGGACACTGCAGCGATACAATTGAAAAAACGAAACCTGCCGACAAAAACATTGTGGCAATAATGATACCAAAGGGAACTACTGGTCGAATCCAACCTTTGGATGTCTATGGTTTTCGAGTATGGAAAAATTTTGTGAGGCGTTTTTCTGATATTGTCCTTTTACATAATCATGACGTTAACCTTCATTCACGGAATTATATCATAAAATTGCAATCACTCGTGCATAATCAGTTGTCTTCTCCTAGATATAAAAGCCTGTTTCAATATGCATGGTATAAAAGTGGTTATATCGATGAAAGATTAGAAAACTTCCCAAACCTGGTTAATTTTGCCTTTGAAAGCTGTTCAGTTATGAAATGTAATGTTTGTGGTGCAGCAGCAATAATACGGTGTTCTTGGTGCAAAAAAGCATTTTGTATAAAGCATTTTTTCACGAATACCACTACTGTAATAAATATGATCAGTAATATTAAATAATCTCCTGCTTTATAGAAAGATGTAAAAAATATTCTCTTATAACTTCCTGTTGATTAATTTCAGTATCGTAGCACGTCGACAAAATAATTTCACAAGGACAAAAGTCCTGATCAGAACTGATCAGCATCGAATCCAGTGCAGACTTTATAAGAACTCACGTCGGCGTAGACGATTCCAAATTTGATTTGATTCAACCTCCAGTGACCTACTGCCACTGACCGCCTTATCGCGTCATCTGAACCTCCCGAACTCGGAACGATACCGTACCGCAAGAATTATACTCGAGGACCCTATCGGACCCTCGCGACGTGTAGAAATACCACCTGACAAAAGACAAATATAATCAACTTATCAATAACCTCCATTTATTGAGCCCCCCCCAGCTCCTCATTCCTATAAATCCCACCAGAGGATCTCGTCTAGCCGCTCGGACATCTCCTCACAACAATATCTAATCTTTACGTGGACATACGAGGTAAGACCTCTTTAGGCAAAACCCGAATATTTCCCCCGGCCTCGCATCCCTTCGGCCGCCACGTAACACAACACTAGACGGATTCACATGAAACTCGGTATGAATATATTTCGTGTCTGTAGAATCCATAAACGGTACAGTCCGACACGGGACCATCCCTCTAAAGGGGTGAACTACCCTTGAAAAAGAAAAAAAATTTTTTTTTGGAAGACAATTCATACAACTCGAACAGAAATTTCACGACGATGATTCTTACGGAAAATAAAGGTTCATATGTGTAGGGATATAGGAATCGGAGAAAGAGAGACTTCGGATAACAAAAAGATAAACTAAGGTTTATTAAGAATAGGGTGAACCTGTGATGTGGCTTGCGCCCTTCGTTATCGTCGTCGTCGTCGTCGTCGTCATCGGTTTCGGACTGCCGTCCCTTCTCGCTTCGGGAGGGCTTTGGACCTCCGTGTCCTTTTTATTTCGGAACACGTGGATCGCACATTTTCCGACGTAGCCTTAGAAGGAAATATTCGGTTTCGAAGGACCTTTCTCTTTTATTGCTTTATGGTCTGCCAGGCGCATTCTGGCAGACCCCTTCAAAGCTTTCCTTAAAACTTCCTAAAAATAACTTAGGACTACTTTCCGTTACTACATGTTTTTAGTTTTCTTCCAAAAACCATTATGTAACGTGATAAACATATTTCAATAACAGGTAGTATGTGAAATACCGTATCTCTGTCCGGTCGCGGCGTAATCATATTATTCAAACATCTACATCACATACATTGTTTCCACCGAAAGTTCTTTCGGTCCATACACATAAATTATCATTCAGTCCGCAAACACAAACTTTATTCTACATAAATTGCCTCGCAATACAATTTAGAACGTGAATATATAAAAATTCTCCGAGAATATTATTTCCGGAAAGCAAAGAAATACATTGGGAGTGAATGTATCTGAAAATACAATGTAATAGAAATAATTTTCACGTAAAATTATATCATGGTTCATATTCATGACAATAGTGATGGTGGTCGAAAACATGTTTGAAACAAAATTCTTTCCTACACCAAGAGCATCGTATTATTGGTACTGAGCCGTAAACTCCGCATTTCATAATCGATATTTTTTCGAAGGCAAATTCGACCGGATTTTGGAAACTATCTAACTTTTTATGGACAAATTCAAGTTTAAACCAGGCATATTCAAAAAGGCTTTGATATCTAGGAGAAGATAATTGATTATGTACGAGCGTTTGCAGTTTTATGATATTGTTTCGCAAATGAAAATTAACATTAACATAACATCGTAATTGTGTAAGAGCACATTGTCAGAGAAACGTCTTACAACATTTTTCCAGACTCTAAACCCATAGACGTCTAATGATTGCATTCGCCCGGTAGTTCCTTTTGGTATGGTCATCAACATGACATCTTTATTTGCAGGTTTCCTTTCATTGATAATACTGCTGCAGGGACCGTTACAGGAGTCCAAGAGAAGACTTCTCCGTCCAGTGTTTGGGAAAAACACTTCTTGTAGCCAGGTTTTAAAGTGACCTGTAATTTCGAAGTATTATTTATCGTGACGACCGTGTAGATTGCATCAATAAAAAGATAGGCAATTACGTCATTACCTGACGTCATTTTGCCAGATGATGAAGGCAGAAGAAACACATTTGGGGGCTGATATAATGTTTTATCGACTAGAGGCCCAAATTGACTACCTGGTTCCTTTAAAACTATCAATAAAAGTAATAATAATCAACCATCACAGGAGGTTATTGGTTGAATCGTATAAGTGTGAGTTGTGTCCCACATGGATTGACATTTCAGTTTTTGCGTTCCCTCATACATTATCGTACGTCCTGAATGAACTTGGAGCTGGAGTCCACTTTGATCAGAATTATATAAATTTTGAGGCCCGTACTCTTCTATAAGGATCTTTACAGAGTTAGCAAACTCATCACCTGATTTTTCCAAGCTCTCAACGTCTTCTACTGTCTTTCTTGAGATGAATTTTGTAATTTTTCTAGAAACAATGCGATGAGCTTTTTTGAAATTGTATAACTATTTTGCAGAAGCCATGAATTGCACGTTGTCGTTGCTTTACTCCCCCAAGCTTCTAAAGTCCATTTTTTCATATCTGAATCGTGCACTATTAATCCAGCTTCGATAGCATTCCTTAATTTGTTCAATGTAAATCTCGAGACGCGTATCAATTTTTCTCTCCGAGTCCCTCCTTCGTCCACTTGTTTTGCCCACCTCGTTAACTGACGACAATCAGAAAGTTTTCATAATTTATTCTGGACACTGGAAAACTTGCGATAGTCTTTCCTTCCACTCCCCCCTAGTAATCTACTGTTCGCTTTTTGTAATCAAAATCAATATCATACAACACAGAACTTCTTGAATCGATTCGTTTAGAATTACTTCTTGCTGATTCAATTCAGTCTTTGGGAAATGCATTGTTCGAAATGTTGCGAGCAGTAAATTAAGCACGTTCATTGGATTTACGAATATGTTTGAAATATCGGAACGCGCTGACTCAATTGAAAATTCTTTGCACTGAAGAATGTCTAACGATTGTTGAGCCGCAATGCACGCACAGAATTTATAAAGAGTCACACATTTGCTTGCGATACCATTCGTTTATTTATATACCGACTCATAATCTTATACACACACGTTGGCGTTGTATACAAATCCTCCGTACGTATTTTTCCAGAGACAATTGATCCATTTTTGTCTTTGAACTCGCGAAAATATGTGATAAAGAACGACGTAGTGGTTTATTTTTAATGCATGACGAAAACGTTGTACAATGTATTGCGAGACAATTTATGTAGGATAAGGTTTGTATTTGCGGACTGAATGATAATTTATGTATACGGACCGAAAGAAATTTCGGTGAAAACAATGTCTGTGAAGTAGATGTTTGAATAAAATGATTATGCCGCGACCGGAAAGAGATATGGTATTTCACATACTGCCTGTCATTGAAATATGTTTACCACGTTACATAATGGTTTTTGGCAGAAAACTAAAAACATATGAACCTTTATTTTTCATATGAATCATCGTCGTGAAATTTCTATTCCAGTCGGATGAATTGTCTTCGAAAAAAACATTTTTTTTCTTTTTCAAGCGTAGTTCAATCCTTTAGAGGGATGCTCCCGTGTCGGACGATACCGTTTATGGATCCTACAGACAGACACCGTTTATGGATCCCACAGACACGAAATATAGTCGTACCTAGTTTCATGTGAATCTATCTAGTGTTGATATAAAAAAACCCTACTTGCCCTTGATTAATATTTGTATTGTCAAATAGTGGTTTTTCGGAAGAACCAAAAACACGGAAACTCTTATTAAATGCAAGCATTAACGGCATGCAGTTTTTATTTCAATCGGATCATTTGTCGCCGAAAGAAAAAGAAAAAAATTATTGATAAAGGTAGTTTACCCCCGTCGAGGTGGTGCAACCGTATAGGGTGGTAGCGTTTCTGGATCCTGCTTACACGAGATGTATTTATGCTAAGTTTCATTGATGTCCATGGAGTGCTTCTACGGAGAAAGAAAAAATCGATTTTTTCATCAAACTTTGAGGGGTTGTTTCACCCCCTAGATATCCATCTTAGCACGTAAAAAAAAAATGCGCGTCCATGAGATTTTCGAGTTTCACAACATATATGAAAATGATCGAAATCGGGGTGGGACACTTGGGAATGTTTCCTTGTAAGACAAAATGGTTATCTTTTATCTCATAAAAACGGCAATTATTTTTTTCCAGTAAATTAATTTGACACTTCTTATACTATGTACCGTTGAATATCGCGTTGTTTAAACGCATGCGCAAATACTACAATATTAGCTTCTGTGTCCCTGACCATGAGAGAAGCCCATGAGAGGACTTTGGTCGTTTCAAAACGTTACACCATTTTGTAGAATGTGTTCCGTCCAATTAGTTTATAGATCAGTGCACGGCTTCGGCTCGAACACCCGCTCCCCCTTGTGCTAAAGACTTCACACGGATCCAACAAATGCCTACTTCCTCTTCAAGATACGTAATATGCTATTGAGTCTCTTAAACGTTGTAATTTAATATATGTCCCATTCTAATTCCGGTAACCGTAAAATAAATGCCTATGACTTAAATAAATACGTNACATTTCACATTTTAACCAGTTTAATAATAAAAATAATAGTAATGATTTCTACTCTACCACATACTTTATAAAAAGAGACAAATACTTAATAATAAGGCTTTAGAGATTAATTTATAGCAGGATTCCGAACTTAAAAGGACCCTTTAGAACTTACGAAGTACCTTAATTGTGCATGGATTTCTAATTTGATAATTAATTTCTTTTAGCAAGAATTTAATAATCCTCCAACACCAATTATAAATGTGCATATCTAATTTAATTATTGTGATTCATTTTATAGTGGAAATAATAATGTTGTGATAAATCGTACATTGTAAAATCTGATGAAATACTAATTATTATACATGAATGGTAATAGCAAGCCCTTTAAAATAAAACAGAGAAGCTTGTATCATCTTTACTAATTACTTAGTCTTAGGCACTACAATCATCGCCTAACTAATAATAATAATAGTGTAAAGTTAGTATCAATTCATAATAACTATAAAAATATCACGGTTTTAAATAAAAAAGGTAAAGTGTTAACAATAATAACGGCAAAATTCAACAGAAACCTGAATAAAAGAAGCTACTTCTTCCATATGTGACGTCAAACGGAATTTGAAAGGAAATAGGGCAGCGGAAGCCTTCATAATTATTGCCTAATGTCCTTAATGAGAAATGTTCCTTATTCCGCAACAAAATTAAGTCAGGATGTCTGGAAATAACATCATTTAGTATTACTGTCGGTAAAAGCCTAATTTCCAGAATTTGACCTCTTTCTACAGTGCTACGTCCAGCCTAATTTGCTAAACTTATAACGAAAAGACCTGTGGAAGCGTACCTAAAGTGCGGAAAATTAAAGGAAAACGACAATCATATAAATCCTTGGACGTACTAAAAATACTGCGAGCTTTATGTGTATCATCTTAAAAAACATTAAGTAATGAATACGTACGTATTCATTGAATACTTTTACATTCGAAAATGCAATATTAAACTTAAAAATGGGTCACTCGGAAAAACATTATTTAATATATACATCTCTGGGTAGAGTGTAAAAATAATGTTAATGTACATTCATTGGTATTAATTAGTAATTCGATCTACTGTGATCAGCTATTTTAAGGTGCGCTCTTAAAATAAAAGTATTTACTGAACAATGAAGCACACTCGTTTTCTTAAAAAATGTTCATTCTTGTTATTATTCAAACACCCACTATTGGCCCGCTCTACACTTGCATTTTAAAATTACAACATATAGATCTTAAAAAGTTATGTTGCCAAGAGAATCTGAATCTCCTCTAGACAAAATCTCGCTTCAAAAGTCTTAACCACCTTCTTTTTTTAAGTGTACTCCCACAACTACAAACTATAATAGTAAAAATCAATACTTAGTTGCAATAGTTCTGTTTATTTTTACGCAAAAGGCATTGCTTTCAAAATAAGTTATTTTAGATGAGAAGGCGTGTTGGTGGTCCGATCGATGCATGGAGTTGAAGTGTGACGATGTAATCGATATTTTTGATTGCAAAACTGATTTTACAAATCACAATCAAAATGACGGATGTACAATTTTCGGGATTTCACGGACCGAGTGAAAAGGTAATAGCAAACACGTCACCGGCAATTGAGTGGAAAAATTAAATCCTTGTAAAATATTATGTCTGACGTAAAGTTAGGTCTTAGATAAGACATTCAACGAGAAGTCAGTCCGACTTACGAGTCACTCGGGGCATGCACCGCTAATATATGCATATTTCCATTCAGTTCTTATTGTGAAATTATGCTCATATCAAAAGTTCTAAACTGCGAACGAGCTGTGTAAGTAATGTTATTGCTTGTCACGGGTGACTGTGCACGATTCTCCTATTGAATGATGACTCGAAAGTACCTAGCTCAATTGAAAATGACAGGCGATGGGAATCCTTTTAAATATTCAGAGGAAGAATGCTGAACAAACTATTGAAGGCATAAACATCTTTGAAGATCTTTCGTAAGTTAGAAAGATTACTTTTATCTGCTATGTCTGATCCGTAACATCATAATCATCGAAATACTACACGCATAATCACCACGTTACTTTATTCACTGATACTTGTTGCATCGAGAGATTTGAAAAATTTGCCTATTTTAACACACGCGCGACGGGTAAGGTAGCATTCTTACATCACCTCTCACAAATTTGTTAATATGTAACGTGACTATCGTATTGCGAAGGATTGAAATTAGAACAGTGAAATCGATAACGTGCAGTATTATACCATAATGTAATAAAAAATAAAATATCTTCGAATAACTCACAACTGGAATCTTAAATTTAACCTGTTAACTGCGGAATTTACTATAACGTTACGGGTTACCGATGTGTATACACGTCGAACGCAGTTAATTGGTTAAAAAAATAACCTTAAACAACCATGATTTAGTTATGTTCAGGTGTAGAATTACACATACTGGTTTTGATGATTGGTTTCTCAGCATACACCGTTACGGTTGATCAGTTGTGATATTACCGTAGCTAATTCGACAATTTAATCGTTCCACAATTCCAATTGTGTATTTATCGAAACATAATAAAACAGTCAATTGTTTTAGTTTTCTGCACGTTACAATTGTGTGTAGACCTTCTACATTATAAATCGCAATACATCATTTCCCTTCTTAAAACTAAGTTAGCGGTAGAATTTTCTCAATATCGGTTCATTTAGAGCAAATTCATTCGTACACAACGCCTTTGCTCGTGCACTCCCATAGTTCAGCACTCTTCGCTCCTAAGTTTATGTAAATTATGGTAAATTACTCGATGAATAGCACACAGTGACTGGAATAGATACTGCCGAGGTTGACTCCAATAGGGAACTCTAATGCCAACCGTTCCCCTAGTAGAGAAAGGAGTCCCGAACCGGTCCGGTAATTGATCTCAATTAGTGTTAGGGTGTCGAAGCGTCATAAATCTGGAAACCTGGAAGTTTAAAAATTAATTTTTAATATGGGACGACCGAACGTTCCGATACGCCACATTGAAAAGCTCGTGTTAAATATGTTTTCTGTATTATGACCAGTTTCCTTTGAAACCAAATAGTAAATAAGAGTTAATTCGATGTATATGTAAATACCTCCCTGAGTTATTTCGATTACCAATTTATGTTCAAGCAAAGCAACAGAAGTTGTCTCCCGAAATGTATGAATTGATGTTAGTACTGAAAATTAGGTAATCTATTAAACAATTAGTCCACGGTGCATTAATCGTTTAATCACTTCGATAATCTTTCATCAATGGCACAGTAAAACACATGGCAAAGAAGAATAATAAAAACCATACCAATTAAATGCTGGATTAGCAGTATTATCTAAACGTAGTTTATGCCAGTTTCCGTTATTTATTTCAACACAAATATAATTCGGATTACTCAAACGAAAATAAAGTACAACGTACTATGTATAAAGTACTGCTACGATAAATTATACATTATGATTAAATGTCGATTTTAATTTTAAGTTTTACAAAGCGATGGTGTCAATTTCATAAAACTTGAATACCTGTTAAGCAATAGATATTATTTAAACAATAAGTAATAAAATGCTTTATTTGTTGTGTTTCTTATCTTCAAACAGACGACGTAGTATGTAGAACCTGCATCATTGTCATATATGCACCGTAACCTCTGAAATTGAGTATTGTATATTTAAATTTCAACTTAATGGAAACAACATCATGTATAATAACTAAAAATTTTGAATGAATAAAAAAAAGAAATTTCTCCAAAATTGATTTGAAAAACTGTAATAGTCATAATCAAAATTTGTTAAAACTACAACCACTGTTTGCTTTGCACATATATTAATCTCAACTCAATGTGTAGAGAATCAAATGGTTACAAATTCCGCTATTTAAAGATTTAGATTTCATTTATTAAAATTCAGTACTAACATTTTTTGTGAATAAATTAAACTTAAAAATAACAGTAACAATAGCAAAAAATAATATACAACAATATTAGCTGTATAAAGTCACAATTAATAAATGTCTGTGATTATGGTATTTTTTCGAATTTTATAATCATTATTTTAATTACTATATTTACATTTCATGAACTGCATTTTATTATTTTTTAATAATATCACACCTATTTCTGGATAAACAACTGACTATAAAATCACTTAGACGCAATGAAAACCACAAGTCTGCAAAAAAATTGCGATTTCTATTTAAAGACAGTTTAGCAAATTAACATCCTAAACAATATTTTTACATATCTATTAGGTGTACAACTTTGCTTCCGCCGCTTACCGCTAAAGCCATCTTTAGGAAAACGGCGGAAGCAAAGTTGTACATCTAATACATTTGGCAAAGTAGAAAATATGCAAGAAATTGAACAAAGATAAAACTAGTGCTCCATGAAGCACTCTATTAATCCGAAAACGGGGGTGAAGAAACGGAATCATTTGCAAGCAAAATAAATGAACTGTTTTAAAGGAATGTAAACCGTATTTCATAACAAAACTAATGTTTCACACAACTCTAGGTGTACCCGATACCCGGTAACCGGTACCCAGTGGTGATGTAGTACACGATATAAAATGAGCTTCGCACAAACAAAATCAAATATCCATAAAGCAATAAAATTCTTCTTCTGTGATTTAATAATAACTTTAATTGCGATATTGATATTTTACAAATTTCTGTTTAACTGATATTATGTCTTCTGTTTATATAAATACAATTTAAGTGAAGCTAGTGTATGTACATTCGGTCATTGCTTAACTTACCGCATGGGGTCTTCAAAATAGTCCGATGGCACTTGGAACAGCTCTGGATCGATGTCGTTCCTAAATGCAAACTCTTGAAAGGTTATCTTGGCCGTGACAGTAGGTAGAATAGGGATGTCGATCTTCACCGGGAAACCAGGTGGTAGTTTCATCAGAACGAATTGTCTTAATTTGCTAAAGTGCTTGAACGGTGCGATGACTTCCAATACATTGAGTAACATGTCGACTGTCAGCGGAAAGTCTGGACTCATTGCGACTGTCGCTTTGAATGACTTGCTGCTCTCTTTGTACACAAGACTTCTTCCCAGCAATGGGCTTTGTCCTGCTGGCGCTGCCAAATATTCTTCCCATGTGATATTAGATTCCGGAGGCGGATTCAATGATGTTCTTCTTACCGGGGGCTATAAAAAATAATTTCAGGAAATTTAGGGTAATAAGGCGCAAGTTTATTTTTTACAATAGAATAAAAGTGCCAAGTTCGTGGCTCCCTCTGCCGGTCAGTAGCACAATCAAGAGTCCATTATGTGTGTTGTCAGAGCTGTGGAAGTGTCCATGATTAATTGAGGTTGTTGTGTAATATTCTCGGGTGAAATTTATAAAATTTGATTATAGTATTTGAGCTTCTTGTCGCTAAGTTTTGTGAAATACTTTCTATCAGGTACATAGTACCTTATACCTTTCTCTATATACTGTCATGTTAATTTTGTTGAAAAGATTTGTTGTCTTAGATATCAATACCTAAAAATATAAATTACACCGTACAGGTAATAAGGCCAGACATAATGCAACGTAGTGCTACTGAAAGACTTTTTCAAAAAGGACAAGAGACTGACTAATTGTAATAAATACGACATCGTAACAAAAACTGAGTGAAATGTGTAAAAAAAACGAAGTCTGCCACCTCAAAGAAGATCGAGAACTGGTACTGCAAGCCTTTACTAAGAAAATAGGGTTGCCGATATGCGGCAACGTGCCTTGTGCACAAAATGACTTTACGAAGAATACCCGAAGATAAAATTCGTGGATTTTGATGACATAACTTGCCCTAACTGTACAAGTTAATATGTATAGTAGATTGGATCTTACTCCCGATGTCCGTGAGTCTTATTGCCCACACGTGCGAGTGACAAAGCCCTCAACCTACTACAAAAGCATCATACTACAATTTTTTAAATTACGGTTTTGTTTAGAATTATATTTCATTCTTGTAATTTTTAACTGAAATAAACATTGTACGCGTACACCCTACTCGTTTCCTTTTCCCGAAATGTATTACATTTTAGCTTTTACAAGCCTTTTAAGTTATGGTGGGCTTT
Source organism: Orussus abietinus (assembly GCF_000612105.2). Lineage (NCBI taxonomy): Eukaryota > Metazoa > Arthropoda > Insecta > Hymenoptera > Orussidae > Orussus > Orussus abietinus. Next base: position 2,464 of record NW_019395177.1, on the reverse strand, counting down.
ATTATCCTAAGGTGCCTTACTGTAAAACAAATTATATTATATACGCGTACTGGGCGCGCGAGCTTGTATGTGGACATAGTTTTAAGTATAATACAATAAAAAAACCAAACTTCCTTGAAAAAACAATAGTGAAATTTTAGTTACAGATGTTTACATTTATCTTAAATATTTACTTTTATTCAAAATCTTCGGTTTATACCCAAAATTCGTGAAAAGAACATTCAAAGTATTTCAGAAAAAATTATGGTCATTTTAATCATGAATAAATAAATAATATAAAGATGAACACCATAACAAATGTAAACAAAATGAAACAAAAATAAAATGTGGCATTCTAATACCAAAGTTATTAATGCATTAACACTTACTAAGTATTAAAAAATGCAAAAACATTTCATTTTCAACCAATATCTATCTACCTGTACATTTTCTTTTTCTATTAAAAAAATACTTAAATATTAGGTTAAAAATCAGGTTACAAAATTTTAGAATATTTGAATTGGCCAGAATTTATGAAGTCATCTTTTACTATATAAAAGCATTAGTCCTTAAAAAAAAAGTATCATATTCCTTTATAACAGTAATAAGAGTTAGAGATTTTAGTATGACATAGATAACTCAATGAAAAATAAATAAATAAACACGACAAATCAGTAAAAGTAAATAAATATGGTAGTAGTATATATTTATAATTATATTTATATGTACGTACGTGTGTACATGTGTACGAAACCTTTATTTTTTTATTGGTATAAATTTACACAAGGTGGTTATCAAAAAACTCGTAGCGTTAAGTGATGCGAGAAACGTGCTCTGTGCGTTAAGTTCGAGAGAGACGCCACAGAGTTCTATACAGTAAGGATTAAGATTTGAGGAGTGGGGGAAATGGAAATATAATTTCTTCATTACTACAGATAAAGAAATAAATTTTCGATCAACTCAAAAAATCCAGCAAAAAATCAGGAATTTTTTTAAATTTATCCGACTCTGATTGCTGTTATCTACGTAAAGATATGGCACGGTAAAGTTTTCTGTAATCGTTGTTCTCATATCGTCATCGTTGTCCCTCCAGTCACAGACTACCATTTTCGCACTCACATGATGGGTCAACCTTCATACGACTTTTCGTACGACATTCGATGGCGCCCCTCGCGGAATAAAAATGAACTGCGGCGCTGAGCGCTGCAACGATCGACGATCACACCGAATATGACGCGTCGAAAATGCAAAACAAATCGAAATTGCGCGTGGTCACTTCCGTTACAGTTCTCATTGGATTTCATCCTCGACGTGCTCACACGCCGCGCTCTATGTGGCATGCAACGCTCAGTGAAACTCCGGCGACGAAGTTAATAAACATCGATGATATTTTGAGATAAACATGAATGTGCCGTTTCCACTATATCGAGACAAATGAATGATTATCAGATTATTGACATCGATAACGTGACATTTTTTTTTAGGTTAGACATGGATGACATTTTTAGGTTAAATAAATACTTCGTCGAAGATTTTCAACAAATTGTCAAGATAAATCGTTGATACTGACATTTCTAGGTTAACTATCACTATTAGAACTGTTCAAATTAGGAGTAGTTCAATGTTCTTTCGATTGACACTTTAAGTTTCGTACTTTAGAGGTATCGTCCTTTCATACTTTTAACATCGTCGACATATTTAGATTAGTGATTTCCGGTATCGATCCTTCCAAACTACCTTGCTTCTTTGATATTACATTAGATAATCTCGCGACTCCTCTGTTACTATTACATATAATAATTCAATTTTCTTCTGATGCCAGTTTTGACATTAAAACTTTCAACTTGGTGTATTAGTAACTCGACACTGTCCTTCTATCAATTGTAACGGGGCGATTCGGCAGCGCCTGCGCGATACCGAAATCAACGGCAATGGACGCATGCACAATAACACAGTAATTAAGCGGTGCGAGAAGGCCGAGGAGTAGGAAGAGGCCGCGAGACTCCGGAAGACCCCGAGTCAAAATCAAAGAGGTAGAATCCATTAGATTTTTAATGGAAACAGACACCCAAAATTAAATAGCACTAAAGCAAATTCGAGTCCAGAATCAGACTAAAGTTTAGAAGCGCAATTAGGTAGAAAGACAACCGGAGTAAGCCGGAATCCAAAATCATTTATGAAATAAAAAGTTAGAGGCGGGAAAATCCTAAATTAAATCCCAATAACCAATGGTCTCTGCCATCTTCGTAGCCATCGCATTCCCAACTCTAATCCTTTTTGAACCAATCCTGTAACTGTGCTACTACAGAGTAATGGTATGCAGTTTTGTCGGTGCCTATGCACCAAGAAACTGCATCCGTCGAGGGTTCGAGCCTCACGGCTCCTGAGACCGAAATTAATTAAATTTTAAAGATAAGAAAAGAAAAGAGACTGGCGAGAGAGCGAGGAGAGCGTTTACGAACGATCAGCTGAGCGCGTCAATATT
>NW_019395176.1:0-19781 GCF_000612105.2 Orussus abietinus | reverse complement strand
CTAAAATGTTGGTAAAAACCCGCGTTATGAAGTAACGAACCATCACGAGAGGAGCTAAAAGTGATTATTTTTGTTGATAAACTCGCATGGGGAAAAACATTTATTTTTCATTTGAGTTTATCGACGGAATTGGTTTTTCACTGTTTTTCAAAATTATTGTGCAAAATGTTCTCAAACATTGATATAAGCAAATGCAGACCAAGAGGTGGCATTAGTTGGGCAAGCAAATATTATTTGACATAATTCTAAGGTAAACAACCACGTGCCAATATCTCAGGCAGTTCCTTGTACCCATTTCAACAAAACGGGAGAAATTCCGATATTGGTAAGCATACCCGATTAAAAGTTACTTTCAAACCTCCATAAATAAATTTTACAATTTACTGAAAAGAAGGCATTTTAATTTCTGCCAGTAGCAGCTCAAGCATTTTCCTTGAGTACTTATGACGAACAATGCACGAAGAATGGTTTTAAAACCTTTATTTTCCGAGGTACATTTAAAATAGTTAATGTTCACTATAAACGATGAACGAAGAATGGTTTTAAAGCCTTATTTTTAAAGGTACATTTAAAATAGTTGAAGTTCACGATGAACATAATGATTTAAAGGCTTTATTTGTAGAGGTATATTTAAATAGTTGAAGTTCACCGCGAACAATTAACGAAGAATGGTGTTAAAGCCTTATTTTTCGAGGTATATTTAAAATAGTTGGTTCACCGCGAACGATTAACAAAGAATGGTTTTAAAGCCTTATTTTTCGAGGGACTTCTAAAATAGTTGAAGTTCACGATGAACGATGAATAGTTTTAAAGCCTTATTTTTCGAGGCACATCTAAAATAGTCGAAGTTCATGATGAACGATTAACGAAGAACGGTTTTAAAGCCTTATTTTATCAAGGTACATTTAAAATAGTTGGAGTTCACGGTGAACGATGAACGAAGAATGGTTTTAAAGCCTCATTTTTCAATGTACATTGAAAATAGTTGAGGTTCACGATTCACGATGAACGGTTATAAAGCCTTATTTTTTTAAGGTACATTTAAAATAGTTGGAGTTCACGGTGAACGATGAACGAAGAATGGTTTTAAAGTCTTGTTTTTCGAGGTATATTTAAAATAGTTGAAATTCACCGCGAACGATGAACGAAGAATGGTTTTAAACCCTCATTTTTCAATGTGCATTGAAAATAGTTGGAGTTCACTGTGAACGATGAACGAAGAATGGTTTTAAAGCTTTATTTTTCGAGGTAGATTCAAAATAGTTGAAGTAGACGCGGCGCTCGTTTCGATCGGATATTTATGGGTGAAAAAGTTGTATAATTTGTGAAATTGAGAGACGTCGCGTGACAAAGCGTGCTTTCTAATCGTATTATTCGGGCGATACATCTAATGCTTAATGTAAAAATACCGCGCTCCGTTGACCTTGTCTCGCAGATACATAGGTATAGGTAAACACTGTCGTAACTTTGTTCGCAAGTGGTTGCGCAGTCGGAGGCCGCAACGTGTTATTACGGAAACGGTTTCTGCCTTTCTTTAATCGGAGACTGGCCTCGGTACTAAATAATACCGGCTCGGAAATAATGGCGCCGAAAATGGCTCGGCCAAGACGGTCCATTTGCGGCCTTTTTTCGCGGCTCCTGTTTTGCGCCAAAGGTACGAAGCATCGAGCGATTCGGTTTGCGATAACTCTCGCTTAAACCGTCCTTGTTTCAGGGGATAAGTACGAGCCTAATCTGGAGCTCGCTCTGGAGGAAAGAGTGGAGGAACTGCGACATCGGCTGCGAATCGAAGCAGCGGTCGTGGAGGGAGCCAAGAATGTGATTCGTCTTCTCCAAAGTGCCAAAGTTGCCGATAAGAAGGCCTTAACCGAGGTGGGTTTTGCTCCTTTAATAAAATTAATCTTCATCAAACATCCATGTTTCATTTGACTCCTTATTTATTGTGTTATGCTTTCTTTTTGAATACGTCTCGGTTTAGAATTTTAATGGGATGCGGATTTTAATGGAACGTTGCGGGGCGCGATTCAGATTGTGCCAGAATAGAAGGAGATTCGGATTATTAACCCTTTGAATACGGAGCCATATCGACATATGGGCGAAATTCGTCTGACCGTGCAGGTAATATTGGACCAAACGTCGGCCGCCTTTAGGCGCTCTTACAAGGAAGGTATCCCAGGTCGATCTCTCCGATTTCATTTCTTTTATAATATGTTATAGTAGACTAAAAACTAAGCGACACGTATTTTTTTTTATGTGCCATTAAACATTTTAAGGGGGTGAAACCACCATCCAAAGTAAGGCCTGTGAGGGGTGNTAGGAGCCTATCTACCGTGTTATAGGAGGGTTACCTGTATACATAGAAAAAACCGACTTTCAAAGTAGAATGATTAATAGCTACCTATTATTCTCTTCCAGATACCCCATTATCACCGATGGGTCCTTCGTCGCCGAGCCAGGAAGGCCTCTTCACGGATCTGCGCCTCCTCTCCCTGGAAAAGCAGCTGAACATAGAGCTGAAGGTGCGTGCCCGCAACATTTGTGACGGAATAAAGTAGTATCTAAAGCTCACAGACCTAGCAGTCGGAATCCGAAGAGGGTTCTTCGAGTAGCTTGGAAAGTGCGAATTTGGCGTCCGTAAATTTTTCAGGTCGTGACGTAGGTCGGCCATGTTGTGCCGCGCGTACGGCTCTTGATCGATGCTTAAAGAGGCGTTGTTATGTCATTGAACGCTCGAAGATCCACGCAGCGATATTTCCACCCGGCTTATCCGGCGACGTAAGAAAATCCCGGCCGCGATTCGCGGGCGCCCGGCCAACTTTAACGATCCTTTCCGCGTGTCTCGTTGAAACTCGTCGCCGCGTGAAATCGCGCCCTACGTCATTCGACGACGATCCCGCCTAGGACTAATCAGTTTAGTAGTTTAGTAGGCACTCCGCCGTGCACCAGTGAAAACCTACAATGTTACCCCAGCACGGACGGTGAAGTGATTTGCGCGGTGGATAGATCGAATATGGCGAGTGCCGTTTGGAAAAAGGTGCCGGTTTATTAACCCTAGGTTTACGGGGGTTTTTTATATACCTGTTTCTACGAGCACCCGTCAAATTGACGGGTAAACGAAAACACGGATTTTCTTTAAAAAGTCGACTTATTCAAATTAAGTTTGAATTAAACAACACTAGGCTTTACGCTTAAATAAATGATTAATAAGAAGTCCTTTTTTAAAAATTATCCCGGAAATTATTGGAATGCTCGTCCTCTCATCCTCGGAGTCAGAACTAGAAAGAATGCGCATCCTTTTCTTGCTACGACACACTTTAAAGAAGCTTTCCTCTTCACTATTCGAAAATCCTTCTATCTCTCCACTTTCAATGCACACTTTCACTCTCATCTTCGCCTTACACTCACTGCAACGAAGCAAATATATATGGATTGTTTATGAAATTAGCTAGTCCGTCAATTTGACGGGTTTCGTAGAGATAGGTATACTACATACAGATTTTAATAATTAGAAGGCTTAGGAAAAAATAATTGCGTGTACAAATTCTTTGGATGAAATGATTAATTTACGATACAAAAATGGTTGAAATTAATGCTTTGGTCTTTTCGGTATTTCTTTTCGAAGTTTGAATTCCGTCAAATTGACGGGTCCCGTAAACCTAGTGTTAAGGATCACAACCGTCGGTTTGCGTTTTCGTTAGGTGCGTACAGCTGGCGCCCCCATCTTTAGAAAATGAAACACCTTTTTTTATGGTGGGGGTGCTCCTAGCGCCTAGCACCCCCACAGAAAAATTCCATTTTTTTTCTCTCCAAAAACCGAGCTAGCACTACATTTCCAAATATAGCACATAATTAGCACACAATCAGCAGAAAATGTTAAGATATAGAAATTTGAATTTTGTAAAGGTGGGGGTGCAAGGCTATACGCACCTCTTTTCGTGTCCGTGTGTAACACCCAAATTGGATGTTAGCCGGAGATGTTGTGCTACATCTTGAGCGAAATATTGACTTTCTAGGCTATATTGATTACTTGCGGCAATCTAAATGTTTCTTGCTAAAGGAATTCTTGGTTACGGTGAAATTGATTTTGTAAGAATCTTCAGTGTTGCAACTTAAATGCTGGCAAGTTAATAGGAGTGCATATATGTGTTTGTTAAAAGAATTTCGTGGTCTAAATTGGTTTCGAGTGTCAAGAACGTTTAATGAAAATTATATCACATTTTTTATAGAATGTTGTACAGAACTTAAACACCTTAGTAATTGTTATAAAAATTATTAAGAACGGATAAATATTGTTTGAAGTTGGTGCAGGAACGAGTTTATCGGTAACTGTAAAAGGTTTAAGAAAAAACATTGAACACGCGAATAATTCTATTAAATTATAGTCTGTTACAAAAATATTATTTATTCCTAGTATTTGATATAAAAATTGTTACGGAAGGATATATAATGTCCCTGCGATACATATATGGATTATTTTTATTTTCTATACACATATGACACGTTGTGTAATGAATGGTGAAAAAGGAAATTGTTCTATCGTTTATACATTTATTTCTGTTTTAAGAATTCGCTAGTAAAGTAATTAAATTGTTGAGTTTATTGAACTTGCAATTTACTGCTGCTTGTAGAAATTTGTGCAGAGCACTGTCTAAAACAATGGCATATGCATATTTGAACTCAAGGAATTGACGTTGAATATATGATATGATGTAATATAAATTATTCATATATGGTATATGATATGAAATATTTATTTACGTTTCTGGTTAATGTCTGAAATGAATGTACAGCAGTTAGGTGAAATATGCGTGGATCGTCGTTAAGTTTCACGTTTCTATCAAATTTCTTAATTGTCAGCTATATAGCACTTCTCCTTTCATAAGTTTGCACGTATTTAATTTTTGAACAGTGATTTCCAAATACAGTGAGAACTCTGTAATTCTTAAAATCACAGGACAAGAAGTCACCTTTGAATTTTCTGAAACATACAGGATGTCTCAGAAAGGATATCCAGTTAGTATTGTCCTTGATTTTTGACAAAAGATGAGATAATAAGAAGGGCAAATGAATATTTCCAAAAGTGCTTGGCTTTCATAATGTTTTTCAAATGGAGTCAATTGGGCCTAGTGTTCCGATAGTTGCACATTTGTGACACGCATATATTGTTGTGCATTGTTAGCCCATGGTCATTCCATGTCCATAACCCGACAAACCTAACTATTCCATTGGTATTATTGCGAAGGTAGCAGAACAGAGGAATTCTTTTCTCCTTCTGCGTTAAATAGGTTGTCACAATTGTTTGACATAAAAAGAGCATCGGAAATCCATATATCTTATGTCCATGAGACAGTTGCAAAGTTTGACCGTGACGGAATAAAGTAGTATCTAAAGCTCACAGACCTAGCAGTCGGAATCCGAAGAGGGTTCTTCGAGGCAGATCCGCTTTGTCCTGTCGAGGTCCTTACGCAAGGAGTTTGTCTTCGGGGCTGTCGCTAAACTGTCATCAGCTGGTCATGTCGGTCGATTTGACACTTAGGAGCTGCCTACACGTACCCAGTCAGCCGGCCCGAGGCGAAAAAAATGCTCCGGCTCGTTATCGGCGGAAACAATTATGAGTTACGACAGCGCTCGAACGGGACGTGGTACCGTGGTGTCCTCTCTCTCTTGCAGCCGGTCGAGGGGATAGTTCCCTCTTTCTTCAGAGGGCGCCTCGAAAGGGAGAGAGTTGCAGGTAGCTCGGCGCTCGCTCGGACAATGAAGTCGTGATTTTCCACGGTTACGACACGTTTCGGATCTCGCGTGGGAGAGCGAGGACTTTTTTAATGTTTTCCTTCCCCCTTTACCGGGGACTTCCGACTGCATTAACGCAGACTTCCGTAGATGAAATTGTTGGCTGCGCGGAATGCGCATGGGAGCGTGTGAACTTTTGGCGTAAGGGCACTCGATATGTGGAACGTGCAACTTTTATGTTTTATGTGGATTTGTTCCGTTCTTTGGGAGATAGTTTGATTAAAGGAGTACTTAAGAGAGTTTTTACCCCGTGAGTACGAACGTGGAACTAGTTTCTCAGTGGTTTTCGAGGGTATTGTGAGAGGTCGTTTAAATGTCTACTGGATAAGCACCTGAGCTGAAGGGAAAGCTTCAAGACGGGAAATAATTACCTAATAGAGGTGTAAGGCTGATAACGTGTTATAGCTCAGGCGCATAGTAGAGTAGACACGTTAGACGTGACAGGTCTCGAGGGGGTGTTTAAATGACTCCTTTGTGTAAATCCATTGATGAAATGAGTTTCCCAGTTCTTTTCGAGGTTATCGTAAGGAACTGTCTGAACGATTGACATGTAAATACGGAGAAGATCGATTTGGTAATTAAAGACGTAATTAATCTACAGGGATATAACGCTTTATGGATGTTTAAATGACTCCTGTGTGTGAATCCATTGATAAAATGAGTTTACCAGTCCTTTTCGAGGTTACCGTAAGGAACTGTCTCAAAGATTGACATGTAAATACGGGCAAGTTCGATTTGTTAATTAAAGAAGAATCGACATGGATATAACGATGTATGGGTATCTAATGACTCCTTTATGTAAATCCAATGATGAAATGAGTTTCCCAGTTCTTTTCGAGGTTACCGTAAGGAACTGTCTGAAAGATTGACATGTAAATACGGAGAAGATTGATTTGGTAATTAAAGAAGTAATTAATCGACAGGGATATAACGCTTTATGGATGTTTAAATGACTCCTTTGTGTGAATCCATTGATGAAATGAGTTTCCCAGTTCTTTTCGAGGTTACCGTAAGGAATTGTCTCAAAGATTGACCCACAAAGATCGCCCAGTTAATACCAAGTATATAGGTAGTCCTCCTACAACACGGTTTCCCTCTAACACGTTAGGATAAATTGCGGGAACCCTCGTACAGCCCTGCACCCTATAACACTGTTTCGCTCTAACACGATAAGAAAATTGCGAAAACCTTTGTACAACCCTGTACACCTACAGCACTGGATAACATGATTTTTCCTTAACATATTTAAAAACTAAATTACCTTAAAATAATGCTGGGAAGGAATAACGAACTATAGTGCCTTTACATGAAAATAATATTTCTTGTTTTTCTTNCTTTCGTTTCTCATATCAGAGCCTTCGATAATTGTATATTGATCGAAATATGAGAGCTCGACGCCATTTTGGTTCTGGTCTGGGTTCAAAGTTTTTTTTTTAATCCAAATTTCGAATGTGTCAGGACAATTCTTAGATGATCAGGAGTGATGTGTCAAAGTTTTGGACAGTTTGGTCTAATACCCTTAAAAAAAAAGTTTTGTATTTGAATTGACTGATTTGAAGGGGGTTTCACTTCACCTTAAGTCGACTAGTCTACGAGTCATTCCTGTAAACCAAGAGGCACCGGAAATAAAGTATCTTAATTACTTCACTCGACGAGGTTCTTGGCTGGTTTGAACCATCTGGAAGTGAGTCCCAAAGACAACCCACGAGGCCCGATCAATATCCTCAGGCAACCGTTATCGCTGATCCTGAGCAAACGATCCTCGACCTAACAGACGCTGGTCGTACGCCCTTTCTCTGGCTGCAATTGTTCATTTTTTGGACGGTCAGGGACGCACGGCATAAAGGAGTCGCCGAACCACGCGTGGCGGCGCCTTTTGAGAAACGCGTGCCCCAGGAGCATCAATAAGCCCCATTGAAAGAAGCCCACGTGAACGATCGGCATTGTCGCGTGCGTCATGAAAAGCTGACCCTCCCGTAAAGGAAGAAGGGCACGCGCGCATGGCGCGCTAATGACACCGTTTCGCAAAGTTCATTCCAGAGAGCGCTACCGGTTTCCTTGGTTTCCGTCTCGAGTCGAAGTCGCATTGTTCCCTTTGGCTATTGTGTCAGTCTTAACCCTTTTAGTGCCGGAGGCCGATATATCGGCCCTCGCTGCACTGGCGAAAAGTGCCAGAGCCGATGTACATAAAGTTGGCATTGCCACTTTAGCACAATTCAATAAAATTTGTTGCAGCTGTATGTACATCCAGAGCCGATATATCGGCCCGCACCTTGTAGCGCTTTACTATTCGCTTTGCGAGAGATCTCTATCTCAAAATAAATTTATAATACGTTATAAATAGTCTAATTTCATTACGAGAGAATTAAAATAACGATACAACAACACCTATAACAACCTATAACCTATAACAATTACTTGTTTCGGATGAGATAATCCGTCCGGCGCCTCCCATGTGCCTTGGAGTTATTTTTTATGTTTCTTGTGCAATATTACTTATTTTGTTAAAAAATGTATTGGAAATTTAAAGTATATACTTTGCAATAAACGGTCTATACAAATTTATGATAAAAAGATGACTTTTCCTATGTGCAATTACGTTTTGAAACGGAGAACTCAATTTTTCTTTTCTTTTTTTATCACTTATACCTTTGTTAATTATGTAATTTTCAATGAATATAGAAAAATTAGCGTCACTGTTTTATTCTCTATTTTGTCCTTAATACCCTGCTTTTTGAATTATGTAAATATTGCTTTTCGTTTGGTTTTTATGGGCCTTTTTCCAAATCCTAGTAAAATCGTAAAATTCGGCCGGTTATCTTCGCATAAACACCTCTTTTTATGTATGTACAGTGGGCAGCCCCACATCGGAAATATGAAATGAAACCTATTGGAGAATTTAGTGCTCTTTTAGTGCTACAATCTCGATTTTAGTGCTCCACCCCTTACACCGAAAATAAGTGGTGGTGCTGAGTAAACGTTCACTCAGCACCCCCACAGTGCATACTATGTTAAGGGAAAGATTCACGTAAAAAACGAGTATGCAGCATTTTGGTGCTATTTAAGTGCTTTAGGAATACCCAAGAGACAGATCCGAAACATCACCCCCCTGGAGTTATAAATTGTCGGTACGGTTAATGTTAAACATTTGCATTAGTGAAATCAGTAGTAGTTTTGGCGCGAAACTCTACCGAGTTTCTTGATGAGTATATTCTCATGAAATTGTTTGCTATGCCAGTACACGGATTTTTATCAAATCACCGTAATTAACATGTTATCAACGGATAAGGTTTCCGGAAGATGTACGGCGTGAAGGTCCGTTTTCAATATTTTCCATTTGGCGTGTATCTAAAAACGAGATTTCTCGTTTCCCGTCGGTTACGTGTTAAGTGACGGTTGGGTGCAGTTAAGACTTGGTGGCTACCATTTAGAAACGCCGCATAATGTTGGTATTCCTTGCGGCATTATAGAAAAGGCGGCCAAAAAAGGCGTTACAGAAAACGTGTACGCAGTCAAGTATGGTATATAACTCCTAAGGAGATCAAATCCAAAGAGGAAAAGAAAACAATTGATATTCTTGAATCCTTAAGAGGTTCTTAGGAGCGACACGCAACAAGGGGGACACCCGAGGCTCGTGCGGACCCTCCAGGGGGCTCCACTGGCGCTTCTGCCTCCGGTTCATCCCGCTGCGAACCTAACCTTATTCGGACACGTCAGCCGCAGCTCCACAACGCGGGCACCTCGCTCTATGTTCGTTTATGCATAGATGCGGGATTTACAAGGCGTTCGTCCCGCTACGGTATTCCGATCGCACTCGATTGCCTATCGGTGCAAAAACCTAACGCCTCAAGGGACGGAGAGGAGGCGGCCGTTACGTTAGACTTATAAAGTTGACTCGAGATGGCGTTAAGGGGAACCAAAAAAAGAAAATGGCCGTTCGTCGAGGAAGACTTATCCCGCATTTTGAAGGAAACAATTCAAAGGGACAAATGCAAAATGATCGGAGGTCGATGGGCGGGCTTATTCCAGAAATCACTGGCGAGAAGACGTGATGATTGTTTAGTATATGCCTAAACAACTGATACGGCTAGACCAAGACACTGTCCCTATGAACAGTGGATAGGAACGGCACTTGGTCAAGGATGATAGAAGGGAAAAGTTGGATCCATTTTCTATACGTCTCCTTGAGGGTTGCACTTATATTTTTTAACAATAACCCAATTAATATTCTGTAAATGTAGAAAAATATAGACCCGTTAATAATAGTCTTGCCTCGCTGATTTCGCCTCCTACAATTTCGAGATTAGCATGGAGAGTCCTTTCAAGTGGCTGTTACCGAACATGCCCGGATCCGGAAATATTGTATTCTTAACCATGAGGATGGGATTTTAACACGAAAGTAGTAACGTGCGATGTGGTTTTTTTCGATTCAACGTATCCGGTTAAGGTCTAACTCTTTGCGGTCGTTTCTCAAGTGACAATACGTTTCTGTGCAATTTACGAGTCACCTTCGATGCGACTTAAGGTGAAGTGAAACCCCCTTCAAATCAGTCGATTTGAATACAACACTTTTTTTTTAAGGGTATTGGACCAACCTGTCCGAAACCTTGACATATGACTCGTGATCATCTAAGAATTGTCCTGATACATTCAAAATTTGGATATTGGGAAAAAATGTTTTAACTCAGCCCAGACCAGAACCAAAATGGCGTCGAGCTTTCATATTTCGATCAATATCCAATTATTGAAGGCTCTGATACGAGAAACAAAAGGGTCAGGACAATTTTACGACAATTTACAACACTTCGGTAATCGATAAACTCGCATTTGAACGGGATGTAGGCAAAAAAAGTGTTTTATGCGCTTCTATGTCAAAACGATGGAAATACGAGGTTTGAAATAGAACAATCCTTAACGTATACAGGGTGTCCTATATTAAATGGTTCTTTAAAATATCTTACGAATCAAGACTTTAACTTTTAACTAAAGACGTGTGGTCTCTCTCTCTCCCTCTCTCTGGACCCGGCGTGTGTACACTGGGAGACATCAATGCCCTCCCATCCTGCACAGGCGATGCCGTATCTGCAGGGGAGGCATTCATGTCCGCCATTGTACTAAAAGTGTAAGCTCAATGATTTTACTACAACCCTATATACACTGGGAGACATCAATGCCCTCCCATCCTGCACAGGCGATGCCGTATCTGCAGGGGAGGCATTCATGTCCGCCATTGTACCTCATCCTGTTTTCGCTCCATACTTTTTATTAATTTTAATTGGTTACCCCAATGCTTTCTTTTCCTATCCCTATTCAAAGCAATCTTTTTCTAAAAGGCTTAACATTCATACAGATTAGTTTTTATTTTAATTGTATAGTGAAAAAATTGAGGTGGTTTTTGGGACCACGTGTCTGCGTTCGCGATACTAAAATAGAATGTCTCTTGTTAAATGTTAATCAAAAATAGTTTCGTATAAAAGTTGTATGATTCCGATGGCAAAAGTGGGGAATAATATAAACGAAAGTATAGTATTTACAATGGTGACGTTACAGCAAGGAGCGCTTGTTTTTTTAATGGATCATATATTTTTAATCATATATAATCATATNAAACTTTTCTCCAAATTTAATGCACCGAATCATTTGACACTTCATCATGTAATTGTGAAGGCCCTGAGGAAGAACGCGATGCTCGTGAAATTTAATTTTTCAGAAAAGAATATGATCTTGGTTCTTGTCTAGGTTAAATAACAACAAATTTGTGTGAAAAAAGAAATTTCACCAGTATCGCGTTCTTCCTTGTGGACTCCATAATGACGTACTGATGTTTCAAATGATTCGGTGCGCCCAATTTGGAGAAAAGTTGGATAAATATTTTCATGTTTGTTGTTCCACTCTATCGATATTGTAGTTTTGCAGTATTTTTAGGGACTTGGAGGAAATTGTTTAAAAGTGTGATATGCACACATTCGAGCCAATGAGATTACATTGTTAAGTGGGATAATTATATTAGGTTGTAGATTTGGTAAAGAATTTCCATTTATCATTTGAAAATAAAAACAAATTATACGGTCTATGTCGGGACTGTTACGAAGACCATTCATATTAAATAATTATTTCTTCGTTAGCACGCATGTGTTAAAGTCTCAGATAGTTTCGTGTATATTCCTCGAAAAGTAGTGCAAAGCTAATTTGGTCGACAAATTCACGCAATAATTACTTATAAATCTTGAATCGACTAAACATAAATTAATGTTTCGTATTTTATAAAACACGTTTGAAATAATGATTACTTGTTTTCACCGTAGCAATAAAGAGCAAGTCGATTGTAAATCTAGAGAGGTTAAGACCTATCGACTTTTCAGCAGTTAAAACGTAAGATTATTGCATCGATGTAAACGTTCGTCACTGTGAACAGGTTTTGTAAAATAAGGATCGTTAACTTCTGACGTGCCATAATCTTGGGTGACTTTTTTATTACTGCTTGTAAAATCCATCTTGACAACGATTACCTCAATGGCAATACGTGGACGCGGCACTTCGCCTTAAAAAAATAAACGAAATAATTAATGTGTCCTTGAAATTCCCGATAAAACATTGGCTCTCAAAAGAACTATTATTGGCACATAAAGTCACTTATAGTGGTGTGCAGGTTTCGTGGAGACGGTTTCTCTTTCGGTTTCATTCCAAATCCATTCAATATTTGAAATAATCCATAATTTCGGGCATCTGCATCTATTTTACGGTACTTGTCGAGTGTCTTTAAGGTGATGTGAAAGTGGCGTCGAAGAGGTTTTGTTTATAAAACTTTTCTCTCAATTCGGTTACCCGAATAGTTTGAAACTTAACAACGTGAATAAGGAGACTATACGGAAGATCCTGAAACTCATGAAATTTCAATTCTTCTCAAATATGTTTATGTAGGTATTTTAAAAATAGTTTATAAAAAATGAAATTTCCCGAGTTTCAGAACCTACCTTAGGGTCTCCGTATTCAAGTTTTAAAGTATGAAACGATTTGAGACATCCAGTTCGTTTTATGAACAATTGAGCTTTCGGATGCCGCTTTCACATCCCCTTAAGGTGAAGTGAAACCCCCTTTAAATCTGTCGATTCGAAAACAACACGGGGAATTAGACCAAACTGTCCGAAACTTTGGCACATCACTCCTGATCATCTAAGAGTTGTCCTGACACATTTAAAATTTGGATTAAAAAAAAAAACTTTTAACTCAATCCAGACCAGAACCAAAATGGCGTCGAGCTTTCATATTTCGATCAATATCCAATTATCGAAGGCTCTGATACGAGAAACGAAAGGGTCAGGACAATTTTACGACAATTTAGAACACTTTGGTGATCGATAAACTCGCATTTGAACGTGATAAAGGCAGAAAAAGTGTTGTACGCGCTTCTATGCCAAAATGATGGGAATACGAGGTCTCGGAGTGGAAATTTAATTGATCTGGAAATCACAGATGGCGCAGGGGGTCCCTCAGCAGTCAATTAGGGCCTCAAAAAGCACTAATCCAGATGATTTCTGTAGTTTTACTTCGATTTCTTTATAATTATTGTACGATAACGACAGGTGGAGTATGCCATTTGGTACAATACCCAATATAATTCGACCCAGCTGTCACTATAAAAACAAACGTCGACAACGTAGGCATTTAGAAAAATCTTCTTTATCTACGTCGATCAAGTTCCTCGACGTGTTTCACTTCACCTTAAAACATTACCGAAAAGGGATTGAATAATTAATAGAGAATGGTCAAAGCTCAGGTTTATCGCGAATGGTGTTCACTGTAACGCGAGATCTTTCATGAGGTACCATGATCGCCATTTTGTGGCGTCGTTGGGCTGGAAAGCATTGTCATTAACCGCGGATTGAGCAAAAACGTAATCAGCACGTAATAAGAGGTTGCGTGTTGTTGCGTCGAAATATGTAGCCCTATTTGGATTAACAGCCATAAACTGCACTTCCGCCCTCGGTGTACATAAACCCCATGTACGACGTTGCATATGTACTATGGCGATGTGCCCCCCATCATGTACCGTCGTTAAGCCGAGTAAACGAAGCGAGCTTTTCGGAAATTACACCTTGTAATCGTTAATGGTAGAGCGATTTTTAATTACCGCGGAATGCGTAGGGAAGTCCACGTGATTATCGTAAGTCGTTAAAGGGGGGTTTGCGGAAGATTTAATAAGCACCTTAAGGTGAAGTGAAACCCCCCCTCAAATCAGTCGATTCGAATACAACACCTTTTTTTAAGGGTATTGGACCAAACTGTTCGAAACTTTGACACATGACTCGTGATCATCTAAGAATTATCCTGGCACAGTCCAAATTTGGATTTTTGGAAAAAATGTTTTAACTCAGCCCAGATCAGAACAAAAATGGCATCGAGCTCCCATATTTCGATCAATTATCGAAGGCTCTGATATGAGAACGAAAGGGTCATGACAATTTTACAACAATTTAGAAGACTTTGGTAATCGAGAAACTCGCATTTAAATGGCATGAAGGCAAAAAAAGTGTTTTATGCGCTGCTATGGTAAAACGATGGAAATACGAGGTCTCGAAGTGAAAATTTAATTAACCCGGAAATCACAGATGGCTCAGGGGGTCCCTCTGCAGTCAATTAGGGCCTCAGAATGCACAAATCCAGAGGATTTCTGGAGTTTTGTTTGCGCAGACATTTTGACGCATTTATGTGCGTATAGCTGGGTCCCCCACCTTTACAATATTCAAATTTCTCTATCTTAACATTTTGTACTCTTAATGTGCTAATTATGCTTAAACTACTCCCAGAATTATGTGCTATCCGAACACAATAGCTCCGAATTTTGTGCTGCACCCCCAAGGTTCCAAACCCACCCCCATCAAAAATTGAGCTAGCACAAAATTTCCGAATGTAACCCATAATTAGCACAAAGAGCACAAAATGTTAACATATAGAAATTTGAATTTTGTAAAGGTGAAGGTGCCAGCTATACGCACCTGACGCACTCGATGCGTAACAATGACATTACGCCTCGGCGGGCTATGTGAATCCAGTTTGAGGCACAAACAAAATTAACATACTTATTTGAATGTTTCTGTCATGTAGATATTTGTGCCATTTCTTTTTACAAAAGCCAAAGCTGTTAACCCTTTGAACACGGAGTCATTTCTACATATGGGCGAAATTCGTCTGACCGTGCAGGCAATATTGGACCAAATGTCAGGCGCCTTTACGCGCTCTTTGCAGCCAAAGGGTTAAAAGAAAAGAGTAACAAATTCCGAAAATGACCATTTTAACGTTTTTGACGTTCTGAGAGGTTCTGAATTTTCCTAACGTCAGAGAACCCATTAGAGTCGAAAAATCCAAATTTCCACGATTTCAGAATTTGTTTATCCGCTTGGATTTTTGTAAAAAATTGCGACAAGCAAAACTCAACATGACAGAAACGTCTACATCACAGGGACATTTCAATAAGTCTGTTAATATCTTTTGTGCCTCAAACTGGATTCCAGGTTCACACAGCCGCCTCGGCGTTTTCATCGTGTACGGTGGAGGAAAATTGAATAGGACAAAATGTCATCGGCGGCCATGTCGGGCATGTCTCGGTGCTCTTTGTTGCTACGAGCTTTCTTGACTACTTGCGCACCCGTCATGTCGTAAACCGCGAATCTACCTTACCGACCTCGTATGCTCGCCGGCATGAATCTTTCGATGTGTAATTCCCCGTCGTTACGCGTTTCCGTGCTCCATTCATACCCAGTTACGTCGTGATTTAACGAGACCCAACGTCCGTTTCAGTCCGTTCAGTAATGGTCCAACGCCTCGACGGTCGCCTGTAATTTCGAGCTATACACGGGGAAAATTTCCCTTGAAATAAGCGATGTAGAAATAACTGCGACATGTGTGGTCGGGCCGATCTTTCGGATCTATACGGTTCGTGGAACACGGACATGACCTAGTCTACAAATCTACCTTCGGAATTATTTACGGAATTCGACGACGCCGGTGAATTAGAATAGCTGCCGATTGCGAAGTAAATATATTCCCTTCTCCTAGTTTTTTTCTAAGGAAGGTATCCCAGGTCGATCTCTCCGATTTCATTTCTTTTATAATATGTTATAGTAGACTAAAAACTAAGCGACAGGTATTTTTTTTATCTGCCATTAAACACTTTAAGGGGGTGCAACCACCATCAAGGCATGTCAAACGGCGATTTGGCAGTTTCACCACAAGAACATAATANGCTAATATTATATAAACATTATAGAGATAATATTCAAAAGTAAACGTTTGGCAAATATTTCAAATGTCTGGTAAATATTTACAAAATGTACGATATTAGTTAAACATATAGAAAATACAGGACAAATATTTTGTGCTACTAGAGCCTTGATTATAAATGGTATTTTTCTATTTTTATTCAGCTTCGATAAGGCACTTTCGTTGCCTTCGTTATAAGTTGTATTTTTCAATTTTTATTCAGCTTCGATAAGATACTTTAGTTAGAAAGATTTTTAATCGGAGCAACGAATATAATGTGTTTGTAGGTACTATGGACAGTGCGTGGCGCTGCTCATGTACTACCCAGCCCCTCAGGAAGTGTATACGTAATTCAGGGCATAGCGCACTTAATAATGCCGAACGCACTTCCGGGCCACGTGACCGAGTGCATCGAATTTAACCGTCTGGCGAACTCGATTTATTGCTCGGCTCTTTGAAGCGTGAGCAACAGTTTCAAGAGATGTTCCGTCATCCTCCTACATGCGAACGTTAAGGTGAAGTGAAACACGTCGAGGAACTCGATCGACGTCGATAAAGAAGATTTTTCTAAATGCGTACGTTGCCGACGTTCGTTTTTATATTGACAGCTGGGTCGAATTATATTGGGTATTGTACCAAATGGCATATTCCACCTGTCGTTTTCGTACAATAAATATCAAGAAATCGAAGTAAAACTCCAGAAATCCTCTGGATTCATGGGGCCTTTCTGGGGCCTTTCTGGGGCCTTTCTGGGGCCTTAATTGACTGCAGAGGGACACCCTGCGCCATCTGTGATTTCCAGGTCAATTAAATTTTCACTCTGAAACCTCGTATTCCCATCGTTTTACCATAGAAGCGCATACAACACTTTTTTTTGCCTTTATCCTGTTCAAACGCGAGTTTATCGATTACCAGAGTGTTCTAAATTGTCGTAAAATTGTCCTGACCCTTGCGTTTCTCATATCAGAGCCTTCGATAATTGTATATTGATCGAAATATGAGAGCTCGACGGCATTTTGGTTCTGGTCTGGGCTAAGTTAACAAATTTTTCTCCAAAAATCCAAATTTTGGATGTGTGAGGACAATTCTTAGATGATCACGAGTGTCAAAGTTTCGGACAATTTGGTCCAATACCCTTTAAAAAAAAGTGCTGTATTCGAATCGACTGATTTGAAGGGGATTTCACTTCACCTTAATCCTTATCACTCGAACCAGCAGTAACACTGCCAACTTCTAACATTCTTGGAGTGATAAGGGTTAATCTAGAATTGTAAAAAAGTAGATTTCTCATGATACTCGTGCAATATTTTGGAGAGCATTTGAGTGATTTTGATTACAAGATTCATAAATCTACATAACAAATGTGCGTAGAATATAAAGTGGTTATGCATACAAATGTAACACGGGATGAGAACACGTAAAGTTGTGTGCACGTCCACATCTTATACCAGAAAAAGCTGTAATAAATAATTAAACCGATTTTTGCAATAAATTACGAATTTTAACCTTTGCCAAAGTAATTCGGACTCGAATGACGTATGTTAGAAATATCGCGGTTTAACAAAATTGTAAGTTTCTATTACAAGTACTACTTACATTAAGAAAGGAATGGAGATTTGGAAGCTTTTTACTATGAAAAGAAATTAGCGCACTGAATTTCCTCCTGACAAGTAACACAATTGTTTCATTGGAGCTGCAAATGAATCGGAACGAGAACCTCGTAGAAAATACCCCGAAAGGTATTTTATCAAAGGCATCGAGATTGATCGGTAAATCAGGGAGGGTATTTAAAAACGGTGTCGCAGTAATTGCAGGCGATCTCGTTAAATTGAAGTACGAATCTCGCGTGGTACTTGGGAGGGTGCGAAACGCGACCCAACAACCTGTTGCGTATAAATAACTCGAGAGGCAGTGCCGTGAAAACTCGTCGACGGTTACTCCGCTTTTTAAATGCGGATAATTGCACGCGGCCGTGCTATTACGTGACAAATTACGTATGAATAGACTTATGGTAATTCCTGACTCAGTGCAGCGTGTACAATGGCGGACATGAATGCCTCCCCTGCAGGTACGGCATCGCCTGTGCAGGATGGGAGGGCATTGATGTCTCCCAGTGTACGCCGCGCGAGTCGTGGGCGAAGAACTCGTTCTTGAACGCGAAAACTCGGAGTGTGGATTTCTCACTAATCAACTCCAGGTCGCCGCGTGTTGCACGCTTGAGTAAAAAGCGAATGGGACAATTTGCCCCTTATTTCGTTTTTTCCTTTCCCATTGCTTTCACCTTCTACCGCTTTACGGGAATAATGCGAGAACCTAAGGCATCTTTTGCAGGGCTGGCAAAGTTTGATGTATGTACAGTAGACACCCCCACATCGGAAATATGGAATGAAACCTATTGGAGAATTTAGTGCTTTTTTTAGTGCTATTTTAGTGCTCCACCCCTTATACCGAAAATCGGTGGAGGTGCTGAGTGAACGTTCACTCAGCACCCCCACAATGCATACTAAGTTAAGGGAAAGCTTCACGAAAAAAACGAGTATGCAGCATTTTGGTGCTATTTTAGTGCTCTAGAAATACCCAAGAGCCGGATCCGAAACACCACCCCTTTCACCTCAAAACTACCCCCGATCGTATAAGCGCCAAGAGAGAAAATGATTGCAATGATTTACTTACGTTCTATTCGTAACGTATGATTGCAATTATTAAATTTTACAGTAATTATTATTAAATTGTAATCAAGTAAAATGTAATTAAGTAGTGATTATTAAATTAAATCATACGTTTCGAACAGGACGTAAGTAAATCATATTGCACAGAACATTGGTTTCGGATTTACGTTTCTCATATATATATATATATATATATATATACACACACGCACACGCACAATGCCGTTTGTGCATGCTTTTAAATGTATTTGGCGCGAAACTCTACCGAGTTTCCTGATAGGATGATTCTTTCATATTACCTTAGTTCCAGCAAGAATCTCGATGTATTTCGAGCGATCGGATGTACGGGATCCTCGTTACGATACTGATTAAAATAATTACGGTAAATGACGGACCGCGCGGGAAAAGCGGCGCCCTCGAATGCCCAACGAAGCGTATTCGTCGATGCAAGTGTGGGTGCATCTCCGCGTGCATCAAGAGCTTACGTCAACGCGTGAGGCATCTCGATGCGGTAATGAGCGCGCATTATTATTTATTTATAGCCTGCGCGTAACGAGGCGTTCCGAAATGCGATAATTATAACTAAGCTTGTCCGGTGCCGATTTCCACGTACGGCCCGTCATCGTTCACCGTTAGCTGCGAACTTTTCATTTTTCATTGTCGATGTTGCGGGATCTGAGAGAATGGTTAAAAAGTGCGGTTTTACTAAACCGACCTATCGAGGTAACGTTAGGTAATTCCAAAAGTTCTAGCTTTTTTTCTGTGCTGTTCCTTCTTATTCTTTTTTTTCCTTTCTAGGCGACTTCGATGTAAAAACGACGGTACTTTTGGAATGACCTAATAACCCTTGCAATTTTTGAGAGGAGATTTTTGAGAAAATTGTTTAACGTTTTGACGTATTCTTATTATTAAAACAGAGCACGCTTCCTGAGCTGAATAATTGTAGGGCATATTACATACGTTTGGTAAAAGAATGATGTCTTGTTGTTGCTATATTGATTGCCCAGAAACACTGCAATTCCTAAAAAAACAAAGGCATATTTAAGGTGATATGAAAGGGTC
>NW_019395175.1:0-14464 GCF_000612105.2 Orussus abietinus | reverse complement strand
TCTTTATACTGAATGATCGTGGTCCGAGATCTCGGAGTTTCTTATCGAATAATCTTATGCGAAGTATATCTCATTTTTACCATATGAAAGTTACGGAATCGTAGATGTTCACTTTTAGAATTTTCACTAGATTCGAAGTACAGAATCGGCCCCCTACTCACGGACCCAAACATTTCGACAGGTAACCTACAAGTTAAGTTACCTGTCGTTTTCATTCGCATAACTGTCTGACAAAGCCAGGTATGTATGTACATTGTTACGTCCCACGTAACGCTCCCTGCACGTGCGTTCGTAATAAATAAATATATATAATAAAATCCTGCACGTGCATCGGCTCGCGCATCGGACTGAGACCGGGAGGCCCATGTCACTGAAGAAAATAATAAACATGTCATTTTTGTTTAGACTCAAGCAATTCGGGGCCACCCTGTTTCGGTCTCGCGCCCCGCCGACCCCGGGAAATAGCGAGTAAGACAGCGGGGTCCCTGTACTTGAAGACTCATAAAGTCTAAGATAGGGAACAGGGACCCCCGCGATAACCGACACCACCCCTGCACGTGCGAGGCCATAAATCGGTTCGAATCTTAAACATTTAGTTTTCCTAAAAAAGGAACGTCAAATTCCCTCTCCTAGCAACATTTCTCCCAAATTTCCCTACTCCAAGTCAAACTTTCCAACCAAACCTCCCTAAATCCCACTCATTCCACGAAGTCCCATTTTTCCAACTCCTCTTCCAATTAGAGCCTTCGAATCCCCACTTTTACCCATTTTGTCCATTTAACAATTTTTTCCAACTCCCACCACTCCAAATTCCTCCAATAGGAATTTGACTTCTACCTCTACCCGAATTTTGGGCCTCAAGCGTCGGGGGTGGAAAATATATAAAAGCTAGTGTTTTAAGCAGCGAGCGCAGGCGCGGCCAGACACAGGGAGACTTTTTTAACGAGAGACGCGGCCAGACACGGTGAGACTTTTTTAACGTGAGACACTCTAAAGACACTCGTGAGACTTTTTTAACGTGAGACACTCTAAAGACACTCGTGAGACACTCTCTAATGAACACTAACTCTGACTCTCTCACTCGATTCTTAAGTTGTTCCAACGCGATTTCGCTCCAACTTCAATTTCGTTAGTCCATTCGTGGCGAATTGTTTTCTCGAAGATCCAGCTCCAAGAAAATATTAAGAAATACGCACACACACACACACACACACACACACATACACCTTACAACTGTAAACCCATTCCCTTTTTTAATCAACCTTGTTAATGAAACCCCTTTTTTCTTTTTCTTCCTTTCACACCAATAACGATAAGTTCGCGTAGGACTCGCTGAGGGGACCCACAAATTTCTATCTTTCACAGATTCCTATTCCCGTAATCGTGAAGGAGGACACGAAGCCTTTGTGCGGCTTCGCTTCCTTTCACGAAATTCTTCCTTTTCCTAAATCGTGCAGGAGGGACACGAAGCCTTTGTGCGGCTTCGCTTCCTCACGAATTTTCTTCTTTCTTTCCCCTAATCGTGAAGGAGGACACGAAGCCTTTGTGCGGCTTCGCTTCCTTTCACGAAATTNGTGTGCACTATTTACTGTAGAAATATAGAAAAAATGAATTCATCCTTACTGAGAAATACGAGGTACATTGAATATAACATAAATAAATTATTTTCGTTTTACCGATCGTACGAATTGGTGTGTAATCGAGCAGATTAGCGAGGTAGCGGAAGTAATTTTTACCAATGACTTTTATCGGCCACGAGTCTGTGGAAGAGGAGTTCGGAGCGAAGAATTTAGGAGAAGTGTCCCCGGGAGACGGAAGTTAATGTTTACTTTTCTGGGGATAGATTGTTAATGTCGCCGTTTTGCCCGGACTCACGAGCTCGCCCGTGCAAGGGTGGTATCCGTCATCGCGTGTCCCCTTGTCTTATATATTTTGAATATTACGGGGAGCAGCTACGCTCGAGGTCTTCGGGACCCCTTTTGACTTATCTACTATTTACGTAGCGTGGTAACAGCCTGTCGCGAGAACTAAGAGGGGGGGCCCTCGGTTGTGTGGATTGAAAAGAATGAATTTTAGACTCGATGAGTCTATTATTTTGAAGAAGAAAAATCCTGGGCCTCCCGGGTTAGTTCGATACCCGGGCCGATGCAGGAGCAGGGAGCGTTTCGTGGGACGTAACAATATTCTTGGTCTAGTTGCATCTTAATGTGTGGAAAATTGTTCAAAAAGTTATACTTTTCAGCTTAAATTATTAATGCCATTTTTTATATATGTACATACTAAGTTATTTAGGTTAATTTGAATTTACTAGTACCTTCGGTTTGTGTCCACATCTTTTTTTTCAGAGCGGAAAATTGAGTCCAAAGAACATAATTATCTGGAATATTTGGTTTGTCGGCCCATTTTCCACACGCGAATTCATAAAAATCGTCACAGGAGTCGACGCTTGTATTTAAATTTTGTTTGAGATCGTCAGCTAAAAAGATTCGGTTTGATTAGTTTCCTTCTCACGATTTTGCATTATTAACATTGTAACAAGGTTTTTCTACTTCATTTTCTTGACTTTTGGTATTATATTAACTCTTTACACTTGTTTTAGTTGGATGATTATAGCACGTAATACTCGTGGAAATNTGAAAAGTGCAAACATTCTTTTAAAACTTGAGGAATGGAAACAGATCAAATAGAAAGGGAGAGCAGTGCATCCGGTAAATCATCGATGGAAAAGAAGTAATTATATAATATTAATATGGCTCTTAACATTCTGAAACTTTTCTTAGATTCAAAGACAAATTAATCGTTATCCTAAAAAAACTAAGGTATGCTTAATTTTCATGAATAGAAAATTGTCCATGGGTGCTTCTTTTCAACAATCATAGGATTATTGTCGGTAACGGTTCTATTTGCTTTACTTCGCCTAGAAAATCTTACGCCTTGATGGGAACGTTGAACTGGAAGTAATGATTTAATTGTAAATCGAAGAAGCGAATTCTCTTTGAAACTAGAAATAAAACTCGAAGTCGTGAAGGATCGATTCTTCGTGGCTCTTAAAAATAGATTTATTCTTCAGTGGAGTGTACGAAAATATTAAAGATGGACGCTAGGGATAACGCGATCACGATTTCAGTGTTATAAAGTATCCACCTGTTGTCGCAGCAAGGTTCCGCGTAAGCATGGAATTCTGTTTCATAAAACTTCTACCTTTGTTGGTGGTTTTAAGCAGTTTCGTCGGAGCTTATAAAGTTCCAGCCCGCAACAATTCGATTCAAAGATCGCTGTCGCCGGCGACCATAGAATTGTTACTCCGAAACCAACAACACACGGAAGAAAGCGATGATCCATTTTTCAAGTGCCCCCCAAATCCGAACAAAGGCGTCTCGATTTTCTACACAAGTGACAGATGCAAATTAATAGAAGCAGTCACGGAAGCTAGAAGAAAAGGTGAGGACCTGGACCCGGCCATCTTGCAGGCTCTCGGTAGTTCCTCGAACGATCAGTCAGGTCCTTCCAGAAGACGATCTGCAAAAGAAGAGAAAGAACATCGAGATCTTCTGAAGGCGCTTGATGATGCCTCGCGAATTTTTAATGAGAAACTCGCCAAAGAAACCTTATCCTTAAAATCACAAACATTCAAAACCAAGAGGTCCACGTTTCCGCTTCGACATACTTCTCTTCCGCGAAATATTCGGACTGCCACTCGTTCTCGTTCAAGAAACAAAAATAAGAGAAGACGTCTAGAATAAGTGCAGGAAGTGGTAATAAATAATTTTATTCCTGGGCATATTCAACAAGATTTTTGTGTTATTTGTTACACCTTTTTAAAATTTTTGGCTGGCAACGTTTATTGTATCTCAGAGAGGGAAAGAATCCTGAAATTACGGAAGTGCGGGAAAAGGCTGTTCAGGGATAGATTTAAATATTTTTAATAACGTGAAAATTTCTGTAATAGACGTCAAAGTACTTTTCCGAAGAAGCGATTTTCAGAAATTATTACTAGAAATAGGAGGAACATTTTTGGAAACATGCCATATGATTTTAGGTTTGATTCAATCTTTTTATTGCTTATAAATTATCATATATGTGATTCGATCAACGGACGGAAACGTTGAAATCATTTTAAATTATTTTCTTGTAAGATTAGATTTTCTTGACATTAGTCTGTGTTCAGTAGTAAATAAGAATTACGACCAAATTTGTGAGAAATTGAGAAATATGCATACCTTTCTTCAGTATCATCGGAACTAGGCAGCCAATAAATAGAACATTTTTAATTATTTATTATACAACTCCATTTCTTTATCTGCATTTCTTTTTGTATGTCGATGCTTTGTGAGGCATTTGCAAAACGCGGTCCAAGTTTCAAAGATGCATGAATTGTTTCTGATCAAACTTGTTTGCGCAAGTGAATGCGATACATTCCAACTTTAGACGATTCTTTATTCTTCTTCCCCCAATCTGACTTACAATTGAACAAATATCATCACACATTGTAACAAGGTTTTTCTACTTCATTTTCTTGACTTTTGGTATTATATTAACTCTTTACACTTGTTTTAGTTGGATTATTATAGCACGTAATACTCGTGGAAATAATTAGAATTAGGCATACCTGGAAACTAAAATCGAAGTCGGAAATCATTTCGTGTTAACGTTTGAATATTGACATTAATACTATTGCAACGAATTATTAATATTTTTTACTCACAGTCCGTTAATTCCAAGCGGAATTTTAGTAACCATACTAGTGGGGGAATCTCGTGACACCATTTTCTTTTTTACTGTCTCGAGGACGTTTTACAGAGTTCAGTAATGATTAATGATATAATTTTCTTCGAAGTACAAGTTTTCCATGAAGGAAGATCCACGGTCCTATCGTGGATCGCAATTTGAAGTTAAATTGAAATCTTTCAATTGGATCTAGACCTCCGCGGCTTTTAGAATCTGGGTTGATATGAAGATGTTCCCACCTTGGGACATGTACTTATTCATAAAGAAAAAGAGGTCCACAAAGATGACGAAATTGAGAAATGCAAAATGTGCAAACCAATCAAATAAGGATTATTTAAGTTTGCCCGTGATAATCATAAATGTGGGACTTCGTTCACGCTCCTCATTGATTCCTTCGATTCACGCAATACGATCAAATTGAATTTTAATCGACCTCATTTACTCCTAAGTTGTGAAACACAGGCATGTCTGGATGATAAAGAATGCCAAACTTAATTTATGGAATTATTAGTTTTGTGGAGAGCTTATCAATCTTCTACAACGTAACTAAAAAGAACTAGAAACACTAGAACCATAAACTGAAATTTTGAAAAACATTTCATTTAAAACATCATATTTCGAGACGTTTTATTATGTGTCTACATATAAATCTAAATCGTGCAGGGCGAAAATTATTTTTATTATTTGCTATTAGTTACATAGTTAATCAGTTACTATTAGTTAATTAATGAATTTTTCGACGAAGTAATTGTACGTTCTCTTCTTATATACTCTGACACGGTTTTTCCTCCTAAGTTGTTATTTTTTCCTCGTCTAATTAGATACCTTTTTTGAAAGATTGTTGCCTGCGGTGAGTAATGATGTACATGATTTTGTTTAACATTTCGTCAAAATTAAATTTCTGTCTGTTATGTATTCACATGACAAGAGGACGTTCACCTGTGACATCAAAAATATAGGCTATTTCAGGAGCAATTGAGGAATTAATGACAACATAATTAATGGCTGTGAAAAGTGCAAACATTATTTTAAAACTTGAGGAATGGAAACAGATAAAATAGAAAGGGAGAGCAGTGCATCCGGTAAATCATCGATGGAAAAGAAGTAATTATATAATATTAATATGGCTCTTAACATTCTGAAAATTTTCTTAGATCCAAGGCAAATTAATCGTTATCATAAAAAAACTAAGGTATACTTAATTTTCATGAATAGAAAATTGTCCATGGGTGCTTCTTTTCAACAATCATAGGGTTATTGTCGGTAACGGTTCTATTTGTTTTACTTCGCTTTGAAAATCTTACGCCTTGATGGGAACATTGAAGTGGAAGTAATGATTTAATTGTAAATTGAAGAAGCGAATCCTCTTTGGAATTAGAAATAAAACTCGAAGTCGTGAAGGATCGACTCTTCGTGGCTCTTAAAAATAGATTTATTCTTCAGTGGAGTGTATGAAATATTAAAGATGGACGCCAGGGATAACGCGATCACGATTTCAGTGTTATAAAATGTCCACCTGCTGTCGCAGCAAGGTTCCGCGTAGCCATGGAATTCTGTTTCATAAAACTTCTGCCTTTGTTGGTGATTTTAAGCAGTTTCGTCGGAGCTTATAATGTTCCAGCCCGCAACAATTCGATTCAAAGATCGTTGTCGCCGGCGACCATAGAACTGTTACTCCGAAACCAACAAGACACAGAAGAAAGCGATGATCCACTTTTCAAGTGTCCCCCAAAACCGAACAAAGATATCTCGATTTTCTACACGAGTGACAGATGCAAATTAATAGAAGCAGTCACGGAAGCTAGNTAGAGATAATATTCTAAAGTAAACGTTTTGCAAATATTTCAAATGTCAGCTAAATATTTATAAAATGTACGATATTCGTTAAATATATAGAAAATATAGGCCAAATATTTTGTGCTACAAGGGATGTATATTAGGCACACGTTCTTCAGAACGTGAAATCGTGACTGTGTACAAGCGTAATACCGTTTACACCTGTGATATTTTTTAACACCTGTGGTTTAACACCGATAGATGCATTCTTATATATACGACACGTGTCTTATCAAGATGCAAAATCGAAGCCAAAATTTCAGGATTTCTGAACATGTAAAATTTGTAATATGACTTATCTAATAAAGTACGCTATTGAAAAGATAGGGAATAGCTGACTTGGTAGACGGAAATACAGTCATTTATTTTTTCCATTGGTTACACTCTTTTCTGGGATTTTAACGAGTGTTGCAATTGATCTTTGTTTTTATTCAAATATTTACGGTCCGTCAAGATTTAATCGCAACGGGTAAGAAACGACGTCTATGACGACAGACTTTGCAAGATGACGATTTAATGGTTCTAAAGAAATGGAAAGTGAATCCTTTTTTTACGTACAAAATGACTTTCTTACAAGATGCAGGTACACTATGTACGGTTGCCATTGCACGAATTGCTGCGTGGCACAAATCGTGATGGGGACAAACTTTATATCGGAAAGCCTTAACACATTCTTTATCTTTGGTTTTACATTGCTTGACGAAAATTCGTACAGACTATCTAAAATACGGAGTAATAGAATATTTGGTTGCACGCTCGCATCGCTGACTTACGCGGGATTTTCCCGAACCCCACAAAAAATCCTTTCCCTTCGGACTCGGCGACCTCAAGTGCCCCGGGGGCGCCGAGAATCCAGCCACCAGGTTCGACCCTCGTCCCTCTCCCTCGCTCACATGGCCGAGTCCCATCCGAGCGTTCTCCCCCTGGGGGCCTACCCCTCTTCCGCCGGCGAGTTGGGCTCCCGGGTGCCATTGTCCGGCACACGTCGCCCTTTTGACCCGTGCACCTTCGCGCCGGGCCTGCTCGTCCGGCGTTCACTCCGTGCAAGGAAGTAAAGAGACGAAAAATTCCTAGGAAAATTCCCCGATCGCGGGATCGTGCTCCACGCGATTCGAATCCCGCAATCGGGCGTAAGACCCCCCTCTCACTGCCTCCCCCGGTCCCTCTGAGCCGTGACCCGGAAGGAGGTCACCTGAGGGCCCAAATCGGGCCTCGGCCTTACCCCATTACCGTCCCCCACCCCTTTGACTTCCCGCACCCCTTTTAATCACCCCTCCACTCCACGAGGGCCAGGCGACCGCAAGATTAATCGAAAAGATCAGATCAAACTGGGGCCGTGACGACATCGGGATTCCGGTTTCAGCGCCTCCACGTCGCCCTGGAAAAATTCTACGGAGTACTCCACTAGGACGAGAAAACCCGGTGTAGCCTCGCCAAATAGTGATTAGAGAGAGAAGTCCCCTTAAGGGACGGAGCTAGAATAAAATAGCGATAAGGTTCTTTGTAGTATAAATACGGGTTCTCCGGGACTCGTAGACAGTCGACTTTTCCCGGTCCGCTGCGAACGGCCCGAGGCTCTACCATCCGAAAATACAGCATTTCTCTTCTCGTAACTGACAAGGAAGGTATCCCAGGTCGATCTCCCCGATTTGCTTTCTCTTATAATATGTTATAGTAGACTAAAAACTAAGCGACACGTATTTTTTTTATCTGCCATTAAACATTTTAAGGGAGTGAAATCACCATCCAAAGTAGGGCCTGTGACGCTCACCCCTTAATTTTTTTTTTAATTGAGAAAATTGTATTTTTCATTTCTCGCTTTGAGAAAGCTTTTGCAGGTGGATTGGTTAAAAAATATTATGTTCTTATGAGTGAAACTGCTAAATCGCCCCTTGACATGCCTTACTTTGGACGGTGGTTTCACCCCCTTAAAGTGTTTAATGGCAGATAAAAAAAATACGTGTCGCTTAGTTTTTAGTCTTCTATAACATAATATATAAGAAATCAAATCGTAGAGATCGACCTGGGATACCTTCCTTGTGAGTTTTATCGCTTGCTTGTCGCGGAAACCCCGGACCCTCCGGGCTTACGGCACGAGTGCGCCCCACGGTACGCCCGCGCCTCGAAACCTTGCCACCTTTTCGCGTTGCGGCGTACGACCTCCTGGGGTAGCACTGGGGTAACACCCTCGCTTCGCAGCGTTCCGCGCTCTGGCGCTCCGCTCCGCGAGACCGGATCCCATGGACAGGGGACGTACGGCACCCCTGTGCGTCCCCACGAGTCCACGAGTAGGAACGGAGCGAAGGGAAAGCAAAGGGCAAGGGGAAGGGGAGGTTGCTACCTCCGATGCCCCAGCCACCACCTCGTAAGGGAGGGGGTTGCCGGATCACACGGGCACGCGCCAGGAGGCGCGCCGCCACGGAGGCCGCGAAGGCCAAATCTTCCACGCCGACTTCCGCTCCCGCCACCGTTGCGATTCCCCCCCCCCCCTCCGCGATTCCGACCACCGCCCCCGCCGCAACCAAGGACACTCCGCGCCGCGAGTGCACATCAGGTCGTGGTATGAGTGACGCGAGCGCGCCTCTCGCCCCGCAAGGACACTACGTGCCGCGGAAGGGCAACTACTAGAACGCTTAAGGACGAATTCCGAGAACAATTTTATTCCACTCGAATACTACAATTGCATCTACACATTTAAAAATCTTAACTTATTCCATAGTGAATCATTGTGTAATACAATAATTTTCATGATCGCTGTCTAGCAAAAAGGCGTTTAAAACGTTTGTTTGATTTCTGACGACAACGTTACTTTTTTCTTTTTTTAATTAAAATGCGATTTTTTGCAAATAACAATTCGTTATTGAAAACCACATTTACTACTTGTAGTACGTCCAAAAATGTCGGGAACTTCTCTGTTTTATTTATTTTCAATGCAGATGTATACTCATTTTAATTGTTTCAGAGAAAAAAGAGAATTCTGCAGTAATTGTACTTGCCGCGAAAAATTAAAAAAAATGGCGGTAAAAAATGTCACTATTCCATCAAGTGTACGTCGAAGAATTTTTTAAGTTTTGAAGTCATTAAAAGAAGTTTAGCCAACTGTTTCTATATCAAGGCCTCGTGTAATTCTGCGATGGTGTATTAATTTCGGTTTACTACTTGCTATTATCTCATCATAACGTATGATAATCGTGACATTACATAATCAAATACCCTTTACACATGTGATACCTTTTAACCCTTGTGGATGTCCATATTTTATAAGTACTACACATGTCTTATCAGAATGCAACATCGTAGCTCAGATTTCAGTTTTTCTGAGCATGTAATATATGTAATGCTGGCGCCAATATAGAGAGTAATCAGCTTGATACAAGAAAATTCAGTCGTTTATTTTTTCCAAAGGTTACACTTTTTCCTGGGGTTCATAGGACTTCCAGCAGGACAGTGGAAAGCTTTACTGAAATCAGGATTGTTCGAAAGTGAGCCTATTACTCTGAAGGAATGGTCACTGTGGCTGTCCATCCACTTTCCTGTTAAACGTTGTTCGACAATCTGTGGATCTGCGTACTGGCACCAAATCTATTAAAATCAAATATGATGTTTTATGATAATTTGTATCGATAGAAAATTTGACGAGAGAACACTTTTAACCCTTTGGCTAAACAAATTTTTTAAAACAAGGAATATGGAAATTCATTTTTGCTTACATTTGCATTCGCCACAAAGAAAAGTTGTTCATTTGTGAAATTCTCAAGACCAGGAAGTCTCGGTTGTTCCACCCATTTTGATCTCAATTCAAAAGCATCAAAAGCTGCTTGCACTCCAGCTGTATCTGCTACGTCTTCCATCGACGTAGACAGTTTATTTTCCTGCGAAGATTTATTTACATGATAACTTGAATAATTTACCTAATTGCAGAATATTTATAGTGTTATCATTAAGATTGATCCTTTACCGGAGGTGGTATATTCAATTTCTGTAACTTTTTCAAACGAAACTCATTGTACTGCTGGGAAAAGCAACGTCCTCTGGTGCTGTGTTCTTTAAATGATGGAACTGCAATTAAAAAGATTTTCCGTCTAAAATACGTACAAAATTCGGTGACATTCTGAAAAGAATGTTAATCAATGAATAACTTACTTCCTCCTGGAAAAGCGTGTGATATTTCGTGGCCAACAAGAGCACCTACTCCTCCAAAATTGATGGCACTAGAATATTTACAGACAGAATAGAATGTCATTATGGGAAAACTTTAAAAATAGGTATAGAAAATTTGGAGGTATATAAACATTTTACTTACTCGGGGCCTCCAAAGACATAAAATGGTGATTGTAATATGGCAGCTGGGATGACTGAAAAACATTAACAATTAAATTACATTATATTGTCACAAAGCAATGTATGTTAAAAATGTTTTCTTTTATGAATGTTTTCTTTTATGAAGGACTTACGTATTGCGTTAAGCCCTCCTTGGTAATATGCATTGGCCGTGAAAGGACTTGCGAACCATCTGAAAATAAGATACTTTTATTAATATTCTTGCTCACCTAAAAAATTGCATAATCGTTTAGGAAAAATTAAAAACAATTCGTACTCTGGCGGTGCTTGATCCAATTTTGTTCGTTTTACTGGATCTAGGGTTTGCAATTTCTCCAACTGCTTTTCCCTTTCACTTGTTATCATGTTTTTGAAATAGGAGTTACGTACAGTGTACTGTGAAAATACATGTGATCAATTTAACGGTAGATCATAATCCCAAAGTAGAACAAATTTAGTGAAATAGTATTTAGTATTAGTTTTTTACCTTTTTATACCGGTTATTGAGAGCCGTTTCGTTCTTGTACCAATTTGGAAATCCGATCAAGTCTTTCATGGTCCTTAATCGTTCAACTGCATTCTGTTTTGTTTCCCAATTTGTCATGGTAGAGTGCAAAATACGCATTTCGATTTGTGCCTTGATTTCACGAAGCATTCTCCTGATCTGTTAATAATATTGCATAAATAATGTTCATTGTATGCGCCTTTCAGTGTTAAACAAATATGCATAAATATTAGAACAAGATTGATTTGAAATAGCAACATGTATTGTTTTGACGCCACTTTCTTATATTGAAAATAAAATACAAATATTGATAATATGTTGTTAATTCGGTAGAGTCTCACTCAAGCTTTTATTATTCGGCGCTCTGAGTTTCTCGCACAAATGTATTTGTCCTGAAACTCTACTGATTTTCTTGATATTTCTCCCGTTTCTACTGACTATAAATACTTACGTCTATCTTGGCTTTATTCATGGCAGATTTCTTTAAATACTGGTGAATAATTCCGTGGTCGTAGGGATTTTCATACAGACACTGCCGTTTCCTGAAAGAGAACATGAATGTTTGATCAATAAAAATTCAAGCAATATGTGTATTAATTTGTGAACAAATTATTCTTGTACCTTGTGGGTACCACTTGTCCGATAGTGTTTGTATCAAAATTGTTCCGAAGATCTCTCAACCGTTTTGTCGAGTATTTCATTGCGTGTCTCACAAATCGCCAGTGTGCACTATTTACTGTAGAAATATAGAAAAAATGAATTCATCCTTACTGAGAAATACGAGGTACATTGAATATAACATAAATAAATTATTTTCGTTTTACCGATCGTACGAATTGGTGTGTAATCGAGTAGATTAGCGAGGTAGCGGAAGTAATTTTCACCAATGACTTTTATCGGCCACGAGTCTGTGATTTTGATGTCCGTACCCAAGAATAAATTTCGAATGACCTCAAGCCAGTTAATCTGAAATAATAATACGTATCAGACTTCGTTTCTTTTTTTAATATTTGAGAGATTTAAATATATCTCTTCGTAGTCACCATGACTTTGATCTTATCGAATATTTTTGTTTCATAATAATTAGCAGCTGGAAATATTTACATTTATTCAATTACCTTTGATCTGTCACTGCTTGGCCACGCATTGTCATAAAATATCTGGAATTCGGAAATGTTTAACGATTTACTCTGTCCGGACTTGTCTGAAGAAGTAGAATCCCTCTGAATCTGCAATGATACATCGTGGCGTGTGAGGAAGTATAAAAAATTATTGTGAAGAAGGAATATTGAAAATAATGGAAAAAATGATTTACCTGGGCAAGCTTTAATTCGAATAATACCATATCATTAATATCATTAAGGATATCACTGTCAGAAACATTGGATCCGCTGAAACGTACAAATTCCTTGACCACATCCTTTATGAACGTTCTGTACTCATCTATTTGACTTCTGTAATTCATTCTATCGTTGAGCATATCTAATGGCAATCCTAATGGAGGTGGCTGAATCTGAAGAAAAACAAATTTAGAAGAAATTGTTATACAATAATGACCCTGTACAGTGATTATTCTTTATTACATTTAACGTTTATTTTATTCTGAACATTTTGTTTTATTTTGTCATTTTCTCATATTTGAAAAACGTAAATTTACAATTTTACAAATTTAAATTTACAAATTTACGTTTATCAGAATACAAAATAAAATGTTCTGTGACTTTGAATTTTAGGAAAGAAATTTTATATTCTTATTTCTTCGTAAATATTCCCTTACTGTCAGCGTAGTATAACTCTGGCCTCTGCCTAAGGTGTAAAGAAACGAACTTCCAATAAATCGCGAAAAATAATTATCAATATCGATCCACTTGTGACTGTTCAGATTCCATTTTGACTTTTCCATTGTTATTGGCCAACCGCCAACTGAATCCAACATTTGTTTGAATTGATTCAATTCTTCCGCATATATAGTATCTACACAAAAATAATTCGTTGATGTTGATGACTAAATTTATCATAATGAAGTAGTTTAATTAGTAAACAAAAAAATATAATCACCGGCGTATAAGCACATTCTGTATACCGCTTTTGCTTTCCTTACTACAAAAATGTCGTCTTTCTTGGGCATCTCTGATAATATTTCTGTAGAGCATAAAAATCACATTAAAATTAACTATGCCCAAATTTAAGCACAGTCGGATATACTTGGTCTAGTTGCATATTAATGTGTGGAAAATTGTTTAAAAAGTTATACTTTTCAGCATAAATTATTAATGCCACTTTTTATATAGGTACATATTAAGTTATTTAGGTTAATTTGAATTTACTAGTACCTTCGGTTTGTGTCCACATCTTTTTTTTCAGAGCGGAAAATTGAGTCCAAAGAACATAATTATCTGGAATATTTGGTTTTTCAGCCCATTTCCCACACGCGAATTCATAAAAATCGACACAGGGGTCGACGCTTGTATTTAAATTTTGTTTGAGATCGTCAGCTAAAAATATTCGGTTTGATTAGTTTCCTTCTCACGATTTTGCATTATTAAGATTGAACCACACCTTCGACATTAACCTTATATATTATAATAATTTGTTATTTACCGATTTCTACACATGTTTTAGTTGTACACACATTGTAACGCGGTTTTTCCACTTCATTTTCTCGACTTTTGGTGTCATAATAATTCTTTACACTTGTTTTAGTTGGATAATTATAGCACGTAATACTCGTGGAAATCATTAGAATTAGGCATACCTGGAAACTAAAATCGAAGTCGGAAATCATTTCGTGTTAACGTTTGAATATTGACATTAATACTATTACAACGAATTATTAATATTTTTTACTCACAGTCCGTTAATTCCAAGCGGAATTTTAGTAACTATACTTGTGGGGGAATCTCGTGACACCATTTTCATTTTTACTGTCTCGAGGACGTTTTACAGAGTTCAGTAATGATTGATGATATAATTTTCTTCGAAGTACAAGTTTTCCATGAAGGAAGATCCACGGTCTTATCGTGGATCGCAATTTGAAGTTAAATTGAAATCTTTCAATTGGATCTAGACCTCCGC
>NW_019395174.1:0-13877 GCF_000612105.2 Orussus abietinus | reverse complement strand
GCTGCTTGACGGCGAACCTGTTCCGCATGTCGCTTCTCAGCTAGTCGGTCCTCGACCACTGCAAGGAGGTCCTGTAGCAGGGTCCTATCCCTGCGAGGCGGGGGTGCGTTCATTTCGAGGACGGATTCCTCTCGGGGGGGGGGGGTCGACTTCATTTGCTGTCACGAGGGAAGCGTTGATTGACGGACGACGTTCCCGGACATTTCGCGATAACCCTAGCGCGACATGGGACGCGTCGGCGAGTCCCGAGTGCGCAGGATCGGCAAGTGTATTTTCCCTCGACTCGGCACCTCTCGCGGTGACGCGATGCGCAGCGGAGGAGGCGTGGTCGTTTCGTCTAACCGCTCCGCGTCGGTTTCGTTCTCGGGCCACGTGCTCTCTAATTGAGGTCGAAATCGAACTTTTCCGATGCCCCGTTTACGATCTCGAGCCCCACGTTGGGCGCCAATTTGTAACGTGGTATCGGGGCATAGGCCACGTCGCAAGAATTTGGGCGCCCGGGGCGGGAATTTCCTCGAGCCGGGCCGGCGACGCGGCGCGGATGTTGCGCGGCGGCGCGCGGACCGATCGGTAATCGATGGGCGCCAGGCGTCCTCGCCGGGGACGCCGATCCGGGTCGATTTTTCGGGGGCCGAGCCTCGGCTGGCTAAACGCCGGTCAGAGGGGCCGGGTTCGAAAAAGGGGTCACACGCGCTCGAGCCGGTTCGCGTCTCGGAGGGGCTGAGCCGGGGGGGGGGGGAATCACTCAAATACACTTACTTTGTCTGTGGGTAGGATCCCTTTTATTTAAGACCGGGAGTCCGGATCCTCCGGATGTCGGGGGCGGTGTTACTCCTCGGTCGAGGCACACGCGATTTTACACTCGCGGACGAACAAAATGAGGAGTCTCGAAACGTCGAGGGTTGGTCGGTGACGATCTCGACTGCCGGTGTTCCGCCTCGGTTGCCGGTCGACGAAAGAAGAAGGTCCCCGCTGGCCGAATTCCAGCGAGGGCCCCCCCCCCCCCCCCCCGAAAACGATACGCGCGAGGTGCGGACGGCGCCAACCGTTGGCGCCGGTGACCCCCAAATGTAAACAGAGCGACCGAGGAGAGTCTTGTCGACTCTCGCTCGATCGCTCGAACATTCTCGTCACAAATTCTTGGGGTTTTCCTTTTCAAATATTATTTTTCATTGCAAATAAATCAATTATATGAGTTACCGAATATCGCTCCAACCATCACATTGAATTCCGATTGCACCCGATTTTGCAATAGCATCATTAACTGCTAATTCAATTCTGTCATACTCAGCGTTTAAAAGTGGATTGCCAATTTTATAAGCAGATGGTAGTTTCCATGATGGTCGTAACTCTTGAAAGAAATCAATTCAATATCGATTTTCGAGCACTGATAATGCACAATCAGATGAAAATATTGCTCTAGCGAGTTTTTCATGTAAACTTTCCTACATAAGAGAAATCAATGTAAACAATTGCAGTTAACTAACATTTTTACTTATATTTGAGGTCAATAGAAAACGATTTTAAAATCAGTGTGCAAAATTTATGAAGTGTACGTACTTGATCATCTGGACTCATAGAATCAATTTGTCTTTAAATTAAAAAATCTTATCATTTCGAAATGTGCCTTTTGTTTCTTGCAGGGGTTTATGATGTTGAGACTTTTTAATTGTAGATGTCGAGTCATTGCCATTTTCTTTTTTAGACTGGGTATTGGAATTATGACCATATGCAGATGTCAAATTATTGTTTACACAACCTGACGTTGATGCAGTAATCTTTTTATTGAAGCGAACCGTATCGACATCTAATCCGTTACCTTAAAATTCAGAAAATTATTATTAACCTCTAAATGTTGAACCTTTTTCAGTCTGTTCAATCTACGACAGATGTAATTATGAATTTTGTAATGTTTAAAGTGCACTTGTATCACGATACTAGTTAAATATACTTTCGATCTTTTTGTAAACATTTTTTAGATTTAAATTACAACGAAAAATTGAATTGACATGTTAAACCTTAATTACAAATTACAGTACATATAATTAGCACTCCTCTGAGTTCAACGAACTCAGACGATTAAAACATATCAAATTAAATGTTTCATATTACGTGAAAATAAGTTATAAAATTAGCTTACCAAATTGATCATGAATGTAGTAACGGAAAGTAGCCCTAAGTTATTTTTAG
This sequence comes from Orussus abietinus, assembly GCF_000612105.2. Classification (NCBI taxonomy): domain Eukaryota; kingdom Metazoa; phylum Arthropoda; class Insecta; order Hymenoptera; family Orussidae; genus Orussus; species Orussus abietinus. Next base: position 11,687 of record NW_019395174.1, on the reverse strand, counting down.
GTAGTTTTAAGGAAAGCTTTGAAGGGGTCTGCCAGGATGCGCCTGGCAAACCATAAAACAATAAAAGGGAAAGTTCCTTCGAAGGAAACCGAAGATTTCCTTCGAAGGCTACGTCGGGAAACGTGCGATCCACGTGTCCCGAAACAAAAGGGACTGGAGGTCTAAAGCCGTCCCGAAGCGAGCAGGGACGGCAGTTCCAACCCAATGACGACGACGACAATTACGACGGGCATAAGTCAGAAAAGACGGGAACTCCCTAAAGACGTACATTGTATAAATTTATTTGTTAATAAACATTAGTTTATCCGTTACCATTTAAAAACGGACTTACGAAACTAACGCTCTTCCGCAATTCCAATATCCCTACATGAATATACAAAACTTTGACGATTTTGCCAGTCTTAATAGCTACAACTAAGCTAAAAGACACTACAAGAAATGGTATAAAATAAATAATTACCATTCCATTCGTCATCAATGTCCAACATAGGTTCACTTTTTTCCTTCCTTAACAGGTCCTTAACAGTTTGAGGGCATTTCAAACAATACACTTCAAAATGCCTTTCTTGTCGAGTTGCATTTTTCGTGTAAATCACTCCGCAATACTGACATTTAAAATAAATATTGTCTTTATTTATTTCTTTGTAAAATTTCCATACAAAACCTTTTGGTTTTGGCATTTTTAGAAGTTCGTAAAATATGTGACAAAAAATGCCGTTAAAACTTTTACTGTGGGGGTGCGAAACGTAGACAACGCGGTGAGTTTAAACTTCTATTACTCACGACTACCAACAAACCATAGCACTCAGCTACCAACTTCCAAAAGTGTTGGGACTGAATTCCAAAAATCAAAAAGGTGGTTTATAAATACTTTACAATTTATAATTTGTTTTACTTGAAGAAAAATGTTAATTCTCGTAAATTCTCGGGAAAAATAAGCCCAGAGAAATTACCGGTAAGTTACCGAGAATTTCCCATCGTTCCTGACGTAACTTACCGCGTTTAGAACTCTACTTGGGGCCCAATTTGTCGGTAAGATGGTATCCCACGTACGTGTGGAGCCATCTTACAGTGACAGTTCGGTACTATCAGTGGCGGCTGTGAAGCCGATATGTAATTAAAATCGTTCATCGTAAAATTGTTCGTCGTTTCCGACAGATACGGTTCCATCTAGTTGAAGGAAAATAATTTTTGGGGCGCAAAAATTGAAATCGATGTGATCCACCTGGAAGCATTTAGAGTCTGAGCGGCAGAATGCTCTTTTATCTTTGTTTACGAGGGGCACGGGGGGAGCCGGCCCGGTCCGAGACTGAATCAAACGCTCAAACAGCTAATTAACGAGGCGCTCGGACCTGAAATGCTTCCGACTGGATCACATCTACCAGTATCTTTGCGCCCCAAACATTATTTTTCCTTCAACTAGATCGAACCGGATCTGTCGGAAACGACCAACTAATCCCTTGCAGGATTCGCACATTCGTTTTAAAATTCGAAAATTTGCAAAAATGCAAATTTTTCGATTTTTCGTTGTCGACTCCAAAAAACAGGGAAAAAATCGAGGTTTCGAGGAAACCCCCCCCCCCCATGTTCATCAGCCATCGGGTTACATCAAATTTAGGCCATTTGCACCTACGTTCGCGGGGCGTCGGAAGCATTCGGACGCCTCCGGTGCGACGAGTTCCCCTCTCGCGTCGGGCCGGCTCCCCCCGCGCACCGCGTAAACAAAGATAACCGAGCATTGTGCCACTGGGACTATAAAAGCTTCCAGATGGATCACATCGAATTGCATTTTTGCGCCCCAAAAATTATTTTTTCTTCAACTAGATCGAACCGGATCTGTCGGAAACGACCAACTCGTTTCTCGCATGGTTCGCACATTCGTGTAAAAATTCGAAAATTTGCGAAAATGCAAATTTTTCGATTTTTCGTTCTCGGCTGCAAAAAATAGAGAAAAAGTCGAGGTTTCGAGAAAACCCGTTCCCATGTCCATCAGCCATACGGTTCCATCGAATGTAGGACATTTGCACCTACTATTGCAGGGCATCGGAAATGTTAGGTCGTCTCCGGCACGACGATTCGTCTCGTGCCACCCCGGCACGAAACCGTAATTTATTACGGTCTAAAATCCTAATGAGCATACAATAATATTAACATTTTTTAACAATAGAATTTGTGTACAGTAAGAAAATTATTCATTAAATCAAAGAAACATTTTTTGAATAGTACTAAAGTATTATTATGATATTTGTAAGAATAATTATTTTATTGAAATAAACTGGAATAAATTGGATGCAATATTTCTTCGGAATTATGACAATTTCTTTCAAAAAATTATTTGAGTTAACGAAGTATTTGTTTGGTACTATTCAATAAAATATTTCTTCGGTTCCATGTTTTTTGTTCTAAGTCTTGGGATATGAAAATTGCATCTGAGGGATCAATGATTTGTAAAAGTTTTCTCCGCCCTAGGTGAATCGGGTCGCATGCGACAGTTCTGTTGGTATATTTAACATACTTTTCTGCAACGTTGATCGCAACGTTTATTGCTAATTTAACATGAATATATTTTTATTTTTATCTCCGTTATATTTTATTTTATTTTTTCCGCTATGAACTTCAAAATGTTTAATGCCAGAATGCAGTTATGAAATAACAGTAAATGTTGCTAACAGTTTTCCTACGTACGTAAAGTGTTATTCGTATATTTTCTGCTGTAGAAGATGGTACTTGTTAAAAAATGTATCATGAATAACTATATTATTTGTTTATAACAAATTTGTTCATAACTGATATTTTTTGTAATATAAAACAATAGCATACATATTGTTTTGTTCGGTTATGGATAATAATCAAGAAACTGTGTACAGTTTCGAGTCGAATACATTTTTCAACGAGATTTTCTTTTATCCATGGTGTTTGCATTTACCAAGTGACGTTGTGGAAATTATGGGAGCTTCAGGATATTTGACGTTTAATATTGATAAACTTCCTTTTGTTGGAATATGCTTTCGTTTACCGAGCCGCCTCGAAATTTATAAGTTGTCAATGAGTACAACATGCAAAAAATTCAATGCAAAAATTGCATGTAGATATAGTAAATTTTTAAATTACGTACGAGTAGATGCAGGTTATTTGTTAGCGATAGAGAAATATACGAAACATTGTAGCATTAGCACTTATTTTAAAACAAAATTGGTTTAAACAAATAATATGAATATAGATTTACGCGTTTCTTATTAGCAGCATCTTGTTGACCAGAAAAAAATAATTAGGTGTAATACTTTGAGTATCTATGTTACGTCTGAGAAAATGGGTAAAAGAAAAGAATACGCGAATTTATTTTAGGAAAAGGAAAGGAGTTTCGTGAGAGGGAGGGGAGCCGCACGCAGGCTCCGCGCCTACCTTCGCGGTTAAAGATAAGGAAAGTTGGGATTTCGTGAGAGGAAGGGGAGCCACACAAAAGCTCCGCGCCTTCCTTCACGATTTAAGATAAGGTAAGGAAGGAATAGTGAGAGAAAGGGGAGCTACACAAAAGCTCCGCGCCTTCCTTCACGATTTAAGGAAAGAAGGATTGGAATTTTGTGAGAGGAAGGGGAGCCACACAAAAGCTCTACGCCTTCCTTCGCGATTTAGGAAGAGAATAAGGGAAAGGGGAGATATGAATTTTGTGGGCCCCTCAGCAAGTCCTACGCGAACTTATCGTTATTGGTGAAGGTGTAAGAAAAATGAAAGAAGTGGGACTTCGTTTTACAAGGTTTATTAAAAGAAAGGGTTTGGAAATTGACAAATGTGTGTGTGTGTGTGTGTATATGTGTGTGTGTGTGTGTGTGTGTGTGTGTGTGTGTGTCGGTGTCTGTGTGTGTCTTGAATACCTTAGTTCCTTCTCGGGAAGCTTGATCTTTGAGAAGAAATAATGCGGCGAAATGGACTAACTGTCCGTAGTCGAAAATCGTTCAAAACGCGTAAGAACTTGAAGTCGAAGTATGATAATTCGAAGAAATGCCAAGGTGAAGTCAAGAGAGTCGAGTGAGAGTGCGAGAGTCAGTGGCCGTGAGAGTAAGCGACGCTCGCTGCTTAAAACACTAGCTTTCATATGATTTCCACCCCCGACGTTTGAGGCCCAAAATTTGGGTAAGGGTAGAAGTCAAATTCCCATTGGTTTGTTTTAAGGTGGTGGGAGTTGGAAAAATTATTAGTTGGTTGAAATGGGTAAGAGTGGGATTTGGAAGGATCTAATTGGGGGAGGAGTTGGAAAAAATGAGTCTACGGGGGATGAGTGAGTTTTTGGGAGTTTTGGTTGGAGGGTTTGACTTGGAATGGGGAGATTTGGGAAAAATGTTGTTAGGAGAGGGAATTTGTTGTTCTTTTCCTTTTTTCTAGGAAGACTAAATGTTTAAAGTTTGGACCCGATTTATGGCCTCGCACGTGCACTGGTGGTGTCGGTTGTCGCGGGGGGTCCCGTTTCCCTATCTTAAACTTTATGGATCTTCAAGTGCCGAGACCCCGCTGTCTTACTCGCTATTTCCCGGGGTCGGCGGGTCGCGGGACCGAAACAGGGTGGCCCTCGGTTGCTTGAGTTTAAACAAAAAATGACNACGCGGAACGTAATACTAACAAAATGATCATAATATTTATTGTTCTCTTTTTAAATCGAAAGTGGCATTAAACGTTTTCTTCATTGTTTAACCTTGATGTTTGTCAAGAAAATATCAGGTCAAATTAGAACTTAAATATACCGGTGTTCAATATTACAATTATTTATAACAATTCCTTGACAATGAACTACTTAAAGAACAAATAAGAAAACTGAAACATTTTTAATCCAGAATCGTTTCAATTAAAAGAAAAATGTAATTTCTTGTTGTTAAAGATCGTGACCAACGTGCTCTCAATTGTTTGCTTGTGAATAGCGGCATTACAGCTGCATCTGTAGCAAAAAGTCGAGGAATTGGATTTTCTACGACAGTAAAGCACGAAGGATTATAATTGGTTTCATTTCGTTCTGATAATGAAGTCAAAAGTTACTTACATCCAACTTACCAAAAACGAAATTTCGGGAAAAAATTATCAACAAATGGCAACAATCGAAATAACACGAAAAAAATCTTTCCAAGAATGGAATATCCTCTTTAATCCGCTCTACTGCATATAACAATTTTGTGCATTTTTTAATGAACATTATCGTGCCTAAAATGAATGTAACTATTGAACCGAGTTTCCGAGGATTTTTCATGAAAACCGTGGGTTGAGGTTTTTTGAGGTGATTTGAGGTTTTCCTTCGGCTAAATCATTGAAGTTAGAAACGAAGCGCTGCTGACTTCTTTACAGAACATTTTGGACCCTACACAACATGGGTACTATGCATTTTTGCTGTAACTCGCAATTTGCAACGTTTGCGGTAAACGTACCCGCGTCGTGAAAACAATTTTTTTTAAGTTTTTATTTTTTCTTATAAAAAAAAGCGGCGCCACTGTTCCAGCAACCAAGACCATTGCTGCACACATCAACCCTAATATTACTCACAATTTTTCATGAATTATAAAATTATTGAAATTTGATATGCTTCGTTAACTAACCCACGCGGTTTTAAATGCCGTCGCATTGATAGAACAAATACACGAATACCGTCTGTCCGGCAACTACATATGTGCTTTCTTCCTGATTAATTGTGTATTGCGTATATACGTAACGCATATTTATAGGATTAAATATTAACTCTTTGCGAACGCATGTCAGCAGAGAGCCTCCCAAAACCCTTTAGAAAGGAAAAGTCTCGTCCGCAAAGGGTTAATTCTAGTATAAATAAAAAGTAGTGAAGTGATAAGTGTTACAAAGTTCACGGTCTGTCATCGAAATATGACTTTGACGTACTAGAAGAAATCCTGCGGAAGATACGCCATGTCCTCGAAACGTCTAACACGGAATCTGTCGCCTTAGCAATAAAGCATACCACCTTAGAAATAACAAGGTCCATATGAACAGTCGTACAATTTGCATGTTTGTGCATGTTTATTTATATATTGTTACGTAGACACTACTTACGAAATAATCGCGACCCGGTAAACCGAAAGGTAGCCATGGAATTCCATAAATTAGCACGCGATTTTGACATCCGCTTGCGAAAGGAAGTCTCAGTCGACCTGACTAAGATCGCGTCACCGACCCAAGTAGACCAGGTCGCGATCAACCGGGCCCAAGTGCATCCTGATGATGCTGCAACACATCCTCTACCCCTGCAATCACCGCCCTCATATAGATCATGGAACCCCCACCAATTGGAGCGCCGTCCTAAATTCGCCGATAAAAACTAACAATCACCCAGTCGGACAGTTAATTGCAGTCAGTTAGAAGAAAGGTCAGACTCACACCGAGTCTCACGGATCCCTCATCGTCATCGACCACGAGCTTGGAGTCTTTGGTTCTCGGCTCTCAGTTCATAGCGAGTCTAAAACCGAAACCATCGAACTTGGAGGATCACTTGCACTCCGAGCTACAGTTGTGCTGCTCGGTACTCCGGCGATCCAAGAGCATCAAGCCAGGAAGGGACGGCGGCATTACTACATCCGTTTGACGGGAGGCTCCGAGGAGACCTCCAACCCTAGGGCACGTCACGGGCAGAACGCGTTCACGCACAGTCATCCGGTTGATCGATCTAAGGAGGACGTCACCGAATTCGGTCGCTGATTAAGCCAGGTACAGACCCTTTCACAAGCTCGGGTCACCTTCATTTTTCCATTCTAACCTCATCTTTCGTCGTAACCAAAAACACCCGAATTTCATGCTTAGCTCCGGATAACCGGATAGTTTGTCTTTTGTATCTCCAAAACATTTCAATATCTTGCCTCGTGTTGGAATCACGCAAACCTCGCAAATTCTGAATGCAAGAAGCACCATGTTAGCATATTAGGCGTCAAGTGACCTACTGCTACTGATCGCTTTATCGCGTCACCCGAAGCTCCGCAACGCGGAATGAAACCGAACCGTAAAAATTAGACACAAGCACCCTCGCGGACCCTCGCGATTTGTAGAAATACCATCTGACATAAGACAAATATATTCATCCTCGTCAATTTATTGATACCCTCCATTTATTGGGCCCTCCTTAGCTCCCCATTCCTATAAATCCCACCAGAGGATTTGGTCTAGCCGCTCGGGCCATTTCCTCACAATAATATCTAATCATTACGTGAACGTTCGAGGTAAGACCTTATTAGGCAAAGCCCGAATATTTCCAACGGCCTCCCATCCCCTCGGCCGCCATGTAACAATATATATATTGCGACGGGAATTGCTTATCCCTAGTCGGTAAACCGTCCTACGCCCAGGGATATAGTACGAGACAGGGGTCGAGCCCGATCATCGGCCCTTCCGGGAGCCCAATTTATTTAGGGCGCCAGGTGCGCAAGCGCACCTCGGGATCCCGGTATCCAGCAGCGCGAGCACGCCGAATTTGTCCGACGACGGGACCTTACCCTGGCGTATCCGACCGGCTACCCAGCCCCGCGAGGACCTTAGGCCCTTCGCGGCACGGAAGAGCTGGGGGGGTTCGTACTCCGAGAAACGTGAGCGAGGAGAAGTCGATTCGGGATTCGATAACCGGAGTAGGGAAAGTAACGAGAAACAGAACTGCGATAGATTCTCCCTTCGGGAGATTTATTTCGCCTGAGCCCTACACGGTAGCGTGTTACAAAATCGGCGGAACGTTACGCCAAATCGATACGGGAAAAAAATTTAAACGGGGAAATCGAAACTTAACGGGACCAATGGAAAAAATTAGGGCGCGTGATTACAGAAACGAATTCCCCGGTGGGAATTCGTACAGGGTACAACACCCTAGCGGGCGGACCTTTACTGTGCCCCCAGGACCCCGATAAGAGCCCGGTGCCTTCGGTAATTGCGCAAAAGGGATTCGACACCGGCTCGCGCTACAGCCCTACACCTCCCACCCACTCCGACCTGCTCACTGGCAGCCTAAAAAACGGCATTCCTATTCAATTCCGGGAATATGCGATAAACGGTACGGGGCGCGATACATTCGAGCGGGTGGGAGTCTCCGCCCGTCGGAAAATTACATTAAAAACCCGACGCGCTTTCCGCGGCTCGAAATCGGCCCTTCGATAAAGGCGAAAGTTCTCCCAAAACACTCGGGAGGCACGCACGGAAATAACCACCTCAAAATGACATGCGGCCTGTTGGACACGTAATGGCGGCGATCGCGGCGCGGTATCGGCTCACGGTTTTACGGGAACGATAGCGGTCAAAGAGGCCCCCTGGGCAGGCTCGGGCTCACCGGTAAGATGTCCGCTAAGGCTGGGACACTCCTGGCTCAGCGGCTTCGCCTGGGCGTGACGGGACGGCGCCCTTCGGGAGACGGGGTAAGGCGCCCTTCGGGAGCTGCGGTACGGCGCCTAGCGGGACGAGAAGAGCTGACGGGAGTGTGTCCTCGCTGACGATCCCTCTGGCAATGCCGGATGCGCCGGAAGATCCTGCATTCCGGCTCCGGTGTCCTCCTGGCGGGCTTAGCGGAACCTCTTACCGGGCCCCGACCTGCCATCTCGCCTCGTTTAAATTAGGTCACTAGGCCGCCTAATTAGGGCGGCCGCCGACTGATGGCAGCAGGACCTCCGAAGTCGGGGCCCCGCGGGCTATCCGTGAGCCTGTGAAGAGGATCTCTACGCGCGCACGATGCGACCGGCATCGGCGCGACGTAGAATCTATCGCAGATTTTAAATTCTTATAAAAAAAACATATTGCTTATTCTAATGATTGCCAGAGGGACTCCTCCCCGCTCTGGTCTTAAGCGTCCTTGTGACGAGCAAATATTTTTGCTACGTCACAATATATATACGAAACTAACACACTCGGCTTTTCGAATCAAAATAACCCGACGAAACGCAAATGACGAAAGGCGCACTTTCAATGCAAAGAAAGAGTTTTAGAGTCGCGTTCGTTTAAAGAGATTTAGAGTCGCGTTCGTTGTGAGCCGGAACCCCGACGCCGGGCGGAGGGTGCCGACACCCGGGTTTCTGTGCGTGAGGCCGACCGACGACCGCGTGGCGGGCCGGGTTCGGACCGACATTTTCGCGCCGGGCGGCACCTTCCGGACCGCGTGGGCCGAAGGAGTGTCGTGATCGCGTCCCGGGGTAGTTTCTGTGTAAAAAGCCGGGAAGAGATCCTCGCCCGCCTATCTTACCGAGCCCCGTACCGAAAGTACCGCTAATTCCGAGGCTGCGTGCGCGCAGGACGCGGTGGGCGAGGATAGGATGCCGACCGCGGGCCGGCGTCATATCGAGGGCGCAGTTTCCGGGCGCCGGGCCCTTATCGAGGCACCAAAGGGGCCCAATAGGTCTTCCCGGCCGGGCGTTGTGCCCGTAGGTTCCCCTACCGAGGGGAATACCTGATTCCACCGCGGCTCAAAAATTGTTGTTTCTTGCGTCCCGCCAAGCGCCCGTCCCGTTCAACGGGCGCCCCCTCTTTCCTGTGTAATGGTCGTTAAATTACCGGGCGCGATCCAGGGAAGCGGCCCGTTAATAAAAATTCGATCCCGTCGGGATTCGCTCTTGCCACCATTTCGTGCTCTTTTACCTGCCTTCCCGACCTTCCCACCGCGAACCGCAGGACCGGAAGGGACACCTTCGCACTCGGAGGAGACCGCGCCGAACCCCCCACCTCTGCCGTGCCGCGAAGGGCGTAAGGTCCTCGCGGGGCTGAGTGGCCGGTTGGCTACGTCCGGGGCCACGACTAGCAGGCGGGGTCATCGTGTTCCGGGCTACCGGGTCCCGACAGCCCGAGGTGCGCGCGCGCACCTGGCGCCCTAAATAAATCGGGCCGTCGGAAGGGCCGAGGACCGGGCTCGACGTCTGGTCAAGACTTGAACCCGGGCGTAGGACTATTTGCCGACCGGGGGCAGGAAGTCCCGTCGCAGCACATGTCCGCATTTATTAGTTTAGTCATTGCAGTGGCCGAAACATCGTCGAAAATATTCAGTGTTCGCGAAATCGTAGACAGAATGTTGCTGTCGTGATATGTTTGTACGACATTGTCCACCTACAAAAATACTGTTATACGTTTTACTTATTTCGTGTCATATTTGCAGTCTTGATTATACAGACGCATGCGCCGCTGAATAACGGAACTTTGTTTAAAGTCATTTCATACTTCTGCACGAGTGAATACGTAATCGTTTAATTTAAAAGTTAATGGAAAGCTGTATGAAATCCTTATCATGTACATGGCCCTAAAAATTCTGCCAGGATTTCATTAAAATTTACTCCATCGGATTACATGCAGTTCTAGAAAAAGAAAGAGACACTACCGCTACTACGAGTTATACTGTCGGTAACGTCTAGGGTAATTCGTTACCATATAAGTTTGGCGGCGTTACCGACGGCATATCTCAGTACCCGCATCCTATGCAGATGGCGCTACAACTATTAGGGCCCCTTGTTTATCGACACCATCCAAGACCCAGAGGCCGATTCGAAGTTGTTTATAGCCTTTCACAAGGAGTATAGCAGGGCCAGTTCTGGACACGGATTCCTGTGCGGACATGTTACTGACACTTAGAGCCTTCGACGGTTCTCGCCCATATTAAGCGGTCGTTGTCGAGTGCGAGGTGACGTCATCAGGCCCCCAATTTCGGGATTGTGCGCGTGATTTCCAAGAATTTTGATTAGAATTCCAGAAATTTTACCAGAATTTCGGTATTTTTTCTGCGCTCGAAATCGTTAAACTTAACTCCACAGATGGCGCCACCGGAAGAGGATTCGTGCCCGTGCTAAATTGCTTGGTCGCGCGTACAACCTGCGGATCGCCTCCAGTAACTTTATCGTAGCAACCTCTCCCCTCCCCCCACGGAACGGTCTAGAACGTTCGAACGAGTCAGTTTTCTGGTTTTGGTACCTATCGCGCATGCGCGAGAAGCATCTGGACCATTCGATTGCGCACGAGAGTGACGCAGCGGGGCCCGAATTCCAAGTATCAGAGCCTTCCCCCTCAAACCCCTCTATCCCTGAACTTGTACCCAACGTTTCATGAACGTTTCTCGATCGTCGGATTCCAAGAATCGAAGACCTCTCCTCATATTGCAAAAAAAACTCGGACACCTCTCCTTGCACGTCAAGTCGCAACCTGTGAAATTCTAACGCCCGCGAGATGATTGCAAAAATTTTGTCGTTCTGAAACCTTCCAAGATTTGCGACCGACTCTCTGAAGAAGTATCAGATTATGGTGGGTTATTTGTTTTATTTTGTCTTGTTTATTCCGAATTAAGGATGCCTAATTCGGGTGGGACCAGAGTCTGTGTGCTGTAAGTTTTAGTCGTTGTAATTCTACTATATGTTGTTCTAGTGTGTCTCGTAGGAATTTAATCGTTTTCTGTAATTCTTGTCTTTCCTGTCTTAACATGTTTTCGTGTCTGTGTCGTCCGTATCGATTGGCGTGTCTCTTGTTTTTACAGTCTGTTTCTCGGTTGATTCGATGTTAATTGCGACCTGCGAATGTACACTGTTGTTATTATGTTCTGTCCTTGTGCCGTCTTGTGTTGTTTATCGCGCGAGTTCCGTTTAGTCCACGTTCGTTGTCGAGGTTATGTGTTCCGTACGCGGTTTATTAGACCGAGTGGGGCGAGATCTTGACCGAACTTAAATCCGATCGGGATCCGCGAAATGAAGTTGTTCTAATTATCG
>NW_019395173.1:0-14267 GCF_000612105.2 Orussus abietinus | reverse complement strand
TGACGCGCCACCGGGCCAGTGGTGCCCTCAGGCCCTGAACCGCCGCGCTAGGCGCGCGGCCCTGGACACCGCGCCGGCGCGCCCGAGCACCACCGAACCGGCCCGAAGCTCGCCGAAGGCCCGGCGGGGCGAGGCCCGCAGAGCACTCTTCCGCCCGACCCGAGAGAGACCACGTGTGTGCCCTGACTAGCCGATTACGCCTGAGAGCCCCGAATCTCAGCCGCCCAGGCCGTTCCTCCGACTGCCGACCGGTCGCCGTTCACCCGCCACCGCCCGGCCGCCTCCCAGCTGCCCGCCTGCCCTCGGTCTCGAGAAGGCCGAGCCATTCCGCCGGCCCGTTACCACGAGGCGCCCGCCGCCCGCCATTAGGGCCCCGCCGTCCACGCGACCCGCCTAGAAGTAAGTAGGTTAAGCACGTAGATTTAAGTTCATAGGTTAAGGACAATAGATTCGATAGGATAATAAAAATTATCATAGACGTACCCAAGCCTCTTTTCTCCCCTTCCCCGTCCTTCCCAATTTCCCCATTACACGGTGCTTAAGCAACCGGAGGTGGAGGGCGTGCAGGTCGGGCCTTGGGAGGGCTGCTGGCGGTGCGGGAGCCGGGGCCACCTGCACCGGCGGTGCCCGAACCCGGAGCGGGGCCCCTACTGCTACCTCTGCGGGCGACCTGGGGTGCGCCTCTCGGAATGCCCCGACCACCGACTGTACTGGCTCGGAAAGCCTAGTACACGGCGGTGGTACGGGGTGGACGAGTAGGCGGCCCCCCCGGTGTCGCCCGTTGGGGTGGCGTGGTGAAGGCCCGCGCCGGGGGCGGGTACCCTCGTGAATCCTTCCTCCTTCCGATCCCTCCCCCCTGACCCCTAATGATCCCTTTTCCCTCTATCCACAGATTCCCTCCCTCCTTGGGGACCCCTCCGATTTCTCATGGCCGCCACCGTCCCGCCTGCGACTGCGGTGGTCCTGTCGAGCCCACAGCAACTAGGGCACCACCGCATCCTATGGACAGCACCAGACAAGGCCAACGGCGACAGCCATCCAGAGAACCCCGGAAACGCGTTAGATAGACTATTATGATGTTTTAAATAGGGAAATCCGACAACCAAAAGACTTTCTTTTATTGTGATTTAGCCACTAAGTGCGACAACTCCCCATCCACCTAGTAGGGTCAGCGACCTACCATTGTGAGAATTAGGGTACGCCAACTTTTAAGACTGAGTAGGGATCCCGAGCGCGGGATCAAAACACTGTGATAGCTTAGGACAAGCACCGGGCCCCGATGGCCACTATAGGGGGGGCATGCGATGCCCCAACTCTGTGATATTTCAGTAAGACTGCGGGCTGACCGTAAGCCATGTAGGGATCTAGGACAAATATTAGGGTACGAGCCGCCCACAACGGCACATGCGTTTTTCCAGACGACAGGTGGATCGTGGGGAGTTCGACGGTCCGCTGCCGTCAGCGTGCGTCCCGTCTAGGCGGGGGGGTGTTGTAACGTGGTGGGCTCGATGCCCCCTCACGTTACGGGGAATTAGGTCCATCGGAGGATGGACCTGGTCCCCCGCACTCCTTATTTAGAATATGTGAGACGAAGGAGGTCCTCCGATTACCTCTTAGAGTTCGATGCTACTGGTCACTACCCCAGGAAAAATCCTACATATCTTTTTAATGCTGCATAGGGACAGGTGGGCTACGGGAAATCATTGAGATCGGGACCTCTCTCTTATTCTCTCCCTGCTCGACGGATACCTCTCCAATATAAAACCCAAGAGATGGAGGGGAAAAGCCAGTCGAGCCAGATTAATAATAATTCGGGACATGAAACAATTGTAGGAATCAAATTTACCTGGCGGTGCGGTCGAGCCGAGGCGGGCGGCATCGGAACCTAACCTCGTAGGGGCCTCCGAGGATCGAACTGGCGGATTCTGGGAGAGCCGACATCGGCTTAAACATCGTGGGCGAGGAGTCCGAAGGAGGGCACTCGCGATCCCTCTGCCGCAACCAAGAGCCTGTCACCGGCCCAGAAATTAGAGGTGCCGGTTGACAGGCGACGTTATGTTTCCCGGCTCGGGCACACGGGTGCCCGGGGACCGGTGAGCGGCCGGTAGGGAGGGACGGGCGCCGCGCGCGCGGGATGCGGCGGCGGCCCGAAGCTCGGCGTTGCCGGGCGGGAAGGACCTCGCAAGGGAAGATCCGGCCAATCAGGGGCAATTACGCGGAATTTGCCATCGATCCCCGGATGGCCTGGATCCCGCTCTGATGAGCGATCCGAGGCGCGTGCCCCGGGCCAATGGCCAAAGACTTTAGGATACGCCGGCCAATCGGATCGGTCATCGGGTGGGGGAGGTGTCCGGCGTCGCGTGCCCGGCTCGCGCGTGTTGCCGGGTAATAAAAAACAAAGGGAGCCTGGCTCCTTCTTCATGTCTGGACCACTGTCGAGTGAGGACGTGCCGGCCGAAGTGTGAAACGCCAAGATTCATAGAGACGTTGAGGAAGGTAGAGAAAGAGAAAGATCGAGAGGAGACGGTACCCCTTCGTCGAGAATTAAGGTATTGGCCATACGGCCTTGATTACGCTATTTTTATAGTTTGTGATGAGGCGCACGGTCCCTGTTCGATAGGGCCGCGCCATTTTTTGAATAAAGGTAGAATCAGTGACCGGTAGCCGCGAGGAGGACGCGATCGCGACGTATGATAAGTAGCGTTATTTAGACCGGGAACCCGCGACCCCGAGTATTGTGAACCGCGAGCGTAGAGTCGCGAAGTAGAGTAGGGATTTAGTGTCGCCCGGTGGCGACTGGCGCCCATTCCGCGAGTGTTAGTATTTCGGGCGTCGAGCTTTGTGGCGGAAACCACGTCGCAATATATATATATTGTGACGTGGTGAATTCTCCCACCCGTCACAAGGAGTGTGTGAAAGGCCGGAGTGCGGAGGAGTCCCCTTGGTAGTCCTTAGGTTAAGGCGGGGGAATGAGAAAATAAGGAAAAAGGCGGGAGCGGAAGTCCAGTCAACGACACCGCCATTGCCAAGGGAACTAGCCACGCGGAAGGACCTCCCGAGGAAAGTGAAGCGGTGTTCATAGCCTTCCGGACAAGGACCGTCCCGTACCGACGCCCGCCGTAGCCGGGGATCGTCCCGTCCCGAGGGGAGTGTCCCGATGAGTAACCGCTGCGCTGCCCTTCCGCGGGAGGAAGTCCCGCCCGGAACAACCGGCGACCGATGAGCCCGAACCTGCCCAGGGGGCTTCCTAAGTCGCGCCGTTTTATGTCCCGCCGATCTGGCCGCGAGCCAATTCCGTCAGTTCCGCCGTTTCTCGCGTCCGTCTCGTATTTAGAGTCGCGTTCGTTGTGAGCCGGAATCCCGACGCCGAACAGAGAGTGCCGACACCCGGGTTTCGGTGCGTGAGGCCGACCGACAACCGCGTGGCGGGCCGGGTTCGGACCGACATTTTCGCGCCGGGCGGCACCTTCCGGACCGCGTGGGCCGAAGGAGTGTCATGATCGCGTCCCGGGGTAGCTTCTGTGTAAAATGCCGGGAAGAGATCCTCGCCCGCCTATCTTACCGAGCCCCGTACCGAAAGTACCGCTAATTCCGAGGCTGCGTGCGCGCAGGACGCGGTGGGCGAGGATAGGGTGCCGGCGCCATATCGAGTGCGCAGTTTCCGGGCGCCCGGCCCTTATCGAGGCACCAAGGGGGCTCAATAGGTCTTCCCGGCCGGGCGTTGTGCCCGTAGGTTCCCCTACCGAGGGGAATACCTGATTCCACCGCGGCTCAAAAATTGTTGTTTCTTGCGTCCCGCCAAGCGCCCGTCCCGTTCGACGGGCGCCCCCTCTTTCCTGTGTAACGGTCGTTAAATTACCGGGCGCGATCCATGGAAGCAGCCCGTTAATAAAAATTCGATCCCGTTGGGATTCGCTCTTGCCACCATTTCGTGCTCTTTTATCTGCCTTCCCGAACTTCCCACCACGAACCGCAGGACCGGAAGGGGACACCTTCGCACTCGGGGGAGACCGCGCCGAACCCCCCACCTCTGCCGTGCCGTGAAGGGCGTAAGGTCCTCGCGGGGCTGAGTGGCCCGTTGGCTACGTCCGGGAGCCGCGACTAGCAGGCGAGTCATCGTGTTCCGGGCTCCCGGGTCCCGACAGCCCGAGGTGCGCGCGCGCACTTGGCGCCCTAAATAAATCGGGCCGTCGGAAGGGGCGAAGACCGGGCTCGACCCCTGGTCGAGACTTGAACCCGGGCGTAGGACTATTTGCCGACTGGGGGCAGGAAGTGCCGTCGCAAATTTTTGGCGCCCAACGTGGGGCCCGATTTTGAAAATTATCTGGGGAAGTGACAAATTATTAGGGAATTTAATTTCAGTTATCACCCTTTTCCCGAGTGCGAAGGTCGAATTCAGGTTCTAGCGGATTTTAATTGTAGGATATCGGTTATGATTTTAAGCGATGCGCGATAATTGCGATTCTTGAGTTTCTAGCACGATTTCGATTTCCTGCCTGGTACCGTTTCGAAGGTCCCCGAGCGACCTTATGTTTTTGCACTAGCCTGTACCCGATCTAGGAAACCAAGCGGTTGCCGGCCGCGGAGGTCGCGCGGAGGTGAGCGCTCGGCGGGTGGTGTTTACCTTTTCGAGTCGGCCGAAGAATTTGGGATTAGACGAGTCGGTAATCGCGAGAGCCTTGACATCGACGTGTTGTTATCTCGAAGGGTAAGCAGTGGNTGCAAGGTCAACGCTATTTCGAGAAAGGACGCGTACCCCTTACCGTTGCTACAGGGGATTTTGGATAAACTGCGCGCGGCCAAGTATATTACCACCCTTGATTTTAGTCAGGCCTATCTACAGATTCCTTTGGCTGAATCCAGTAAGGAAATCACCGCCTTCGTTGTACTCGGGAAAGGCCTGTACCACTTCGTCCGGATGCCATTCGGTTTAACGGGGGCCCCAGCTACCTTTCAGCGATTAATTGATCGACTTATTGGTCCGGAGATAGAGCCCTACGTGTTCGTGTATTTGGATGACATTATTGTCGCCACGAGCTCGTTCGAAGAACATCTGCAGTGGTTCCACGTAGTTTTCGATCGCCTTAAACGGGCTGGCCTCACCATCAATCCCGACAAAAGTCATTTCTGTCGCTCCCAAGTTAAATATTTGGGATTTCTTGTGGATGCCGAGGGTCTTAGAATCGATCCCGACAAGGTTGCTCCCGTATTGAATTTTCCTCCCCCTCGCACGGTCAAGCAGCTACGCCGATTCCTGGGCATGGCGAGCTGGTATCGCCGATTTATTCCTCAGTTTGCCCAGATTAGTGAACCTCTAACGCGGTTGTTGAGGAAAAATTTCAGCTGGGTTTGGGGTCACGAACAGAGGGAAGCTTTCCGAGAGATCCAGCGCCGTCTAACTACCGCTCCCGTTTTGCTGTGTCCCGATTTCTCCGCGCCGTTTATCGTACAAACAGACGCCAGTTTCTTCGGCTTAGGGGCCGTTCTGTCGCAGGAACAGGATGAGCGCGAATGGGTAATAGCTTACGCTAGTAGAACGCTCAATGACGCTGAGCGGAAGTATACCGTCACCGAGCTCGAATGCCTGGCCGTTATTTTCGTGGTCGGAAAATTTCGTCCGTATATCGAGGGTTACCATTTTCGCGTGATTACCGATCATAGTAGTTTGCGTTGGTTAAACAATTTAAAGAATCCAACCGGACGTTTAGCGCGCTGGGCTCTTGCACTACAGGGATATGACTACGAGATCGTGTACCGTAAGGGTAGCGCCCATACCGTCCCGGACGCCCTCTCGCGATCAGAGAAGGATAGGGTCTCGGCCTTATGTGCCGTCGAAGTAGAGACCAAGGACCCATGGTATTGTCAGCGGAGGGACGAGGTCCAGCGGGACCCCGACCGCTTTCCCGAGTGGCGATGCGAGGGCGAACGCCTATATTACCGAAGGGCGGACCCATTAGTTGCAGAAATCTCGACCGATCTGAATAGTTGGAAATTAGTCTTACCAAAAGACCTTAGACAGCGAGCGTTGTAAGAGTCCCACGATGAACCCCAAGCGGGCCATCTCGGCGTAGATAAGACCTTTCGTCGACTAGCCCGCGAGTATTACTGGTTCGGGATGTTTCACAACGTTTTAACATATGTGCGGCGTTGCCAGACGGGGCAGAGCATCAAGGTGGAGCAGCAGCGCGCCGCGGGGTTATTCGGCTCACGAGTGGTTTCGCAACCCTGGATTATGGTGGCCGCGGATGTTATGGGACCGTTCCCGCCAAGCAAAAAAGCAAAATGTATATCTATTGATCATACAAGACGTATTTACAAAATGGGTGGAGTGCAAACCGTGGAGACGGGCCAGGGGGGCCCTAATTAGAGAAGCAATAGAGGACTTGGTTCTTCGTCGGTGGGGCGTACCTAAGGTACTACTCACCGACAATGGAACCGAGTTCGTCAATTCCACTTTAAAAGAACTAGCCGAGTCTTACTGTATTAATTTCTGCCGCATCCCGCCATACCACGCTCAGTCAAATCCCGTGGAAAGGGTAAATCGTGTCCTAAAGACCATGCTAGTGGCATACCTCGAAGATAATCACCGCGACTGGGACAGCCACTTGGTGACTTTGCGCTTCGCCTATAACACCGCGCACCACGATGCTCTGGGCACAACTCCGGCATTTTTAAACTTCGGGCGTAACCCTTTTCCGATGAGGTCATTACGACAGACCTTGGAGCCAGATAGGGTAATCCTAGACACGGAGCCCCGTAGCTGGAGGAAGCGTTGGGAAGGCTTAGAGTCCCTCCAACTATGGGTGAGAAATAATCTGGAGGAATCTCGGCAGCGCATGGCCGTATATTATAATAGGAAACACGTTATGCGACGATACCAGGTCGGAGATCTCGTATGGCGTAGGCAGCGCATTCTCTCGTCCGCGACGAATTATATAGCAGCGAAATTAGCACCGCGTTTTATCGGTCCGTGTCAAATCGTACGAATTATTTCACCGGTGGTGAACGAGGTCGCGGACGTTACTAGAATTGGCTCGCGGACATGTCATGTATCGGATTTGAAACCTGTATGTATGTGAGAGTGGATGTGATGTCCTTGATCCCGTTTCCCCTAGGCCCTCCTTCCCGTCCCGCAGGAGACGTCGGGGGACGGCATGACGAACCCGGCGGAGGATTTCAAGGCCCTAACGGCACCGGCCCTGCACCTGTGCCAAGCCCTTCGGGCTCAGATGGATATGGCGGCACGCATGAATCCGGGCTTATTAGATGCCTGGCTGCCGGAAATCCGTGCCGCGCTCCCGCGCGAATTACAAGGGCTGGGGCCCCAACAGCAATCCACCGGAACCCAGACGGAGGACCCCGAGACCACCGGCGGGAAGCCAGGGAATGGCCACCTCAGCAAGGACCAGGGACAGGCCAATCAGCAGGGCCCGGCGGCCGATCCCCGAAAACTATTGGACACCACGACACCCGGGGAACCGGATTCCACCTCCCAAGCGGGGAGCCCCAGCCGAGCGGCCCAGGCGGGGCGAGCCTGTCCCGAAGGGGGATCGCCGATCACCGGCCCACCGACGGCTCCAACACCGACCCACAGTGGGGTCCCACGGGGAAGAGGCCGAGGGATCTGGCGCCAGGCGGACCCTCTCGGGCAGGAATCCTTCCCTCCGATCGGGAGGGGCCGGGGCGTATTCCGCCCCGAACTTACGCCGGGGCGAGGGGCTGCCGCCGTACAGTGGGTCGCGGCCCTCCCGAAGCGGGTCACGTTTGATCTGTCGCCGTATCGTTCCCGGGGCCTGTTAGTCTCCGGAGGAGACACCTGGAAGCAGCGACCAGAGCCCGCCAGTGTATCTCCCGAGGATAAACCGGAGGAGGACCCGGAGGAGCGCTCGTCCTCAGCACACCAGCCCTACTTCGAGCGGCTCGGCGGGGACGAGTGCTGGAATTGCCAGCGGCTGGGCCACCCCTACTCAGAATGTCCAGTCCCCCGGCAAATTTTTTGTTACGGGTGCGGTGCCCAAGGACGCACTCTGGGGGACTGCCGGCGGTGCACGAACCGTAGCCTGGGTTGCTGCCGACACCAGCGGGGCTCGTGCCACCAGTAACGACCGGGAGAGGTGTTACCTCCCGGGGCGCCGTGACCCGAAAGAGCCGGATGGAAAATATTGTGATCCCGGTACCGGTTAATCCCTTACTCCCGATCCCGGATAGTTTCAGGTTGTTATTTTAGCAGGGGCGCTTAAGTTTTGTTTTCGATTTTTTTCTTATTTTTCATCCCGATGGGAAAAGAGAATTTAATTTCGTTTTTGGGGTTTGGAGTCTCCGATGGGAAAAGAGAGTTTATTTTCGTATTTCTTGAAGCTTGGATTCCCGATGGGAAAAGAGAATTTAATTTCGTTTTTCTTGGAGCTTGGATTCCCGATGGGAAAAGAGAATTTCATTTCGTTTCTGGAAGTTTGGATTCCCGGTTGGAAGGGAGAGTTAATTTCGTTTTTGAGTTGTGCGGGCAGCGCACGCTGCAACCCGTCGTCCCGTACCGTGACTTAGCCCTAAGTTCCCGTGGGGCTGGAAGCCCGTATGTAATTTTCCCGACCGGGATCCCGATAAGGACCAATTTAGCCCAAAAGAGAGACCGTTCCTTTTGTATCTCCGAGGAAATAAATCCCGAGTGAACGATGCTGTCCTGTGCCTTTTTGTGTTTCCCGTCCCGCGACTTGGAGGTCATTTGGGTTGGGGGAGGGGCTCCTATAGCCTCCGGCTTCTCCAGGGGGGGAGGAATTTGTGACGTGGTGAATTTCCCCACCCGTCACAAGAGGGGTATGAAAGGCCGGAGTGCGGAGGGGTTCCCTTGGTAATCCTTAAGTTAAGGCGGGGGAATGAGAAAATAAGGAAAAAGGGGGCATTAAGACTTTAGGTACGGAGACAGGATGCGCCGGCTGAGGAGTACCGCCGGTTGCCCATCCCGGGGGACGCGTGAAGCGTCCCGCAATTAGGAAGACCTGCTGCCATCGGCCGGTGGCCGACCTAATTAGTCGGCCTAGTGACCCACTTCGGCGGGGCCAGAGGGCAGGTCGCCTCCCGGGCTTAGGTTCAGCGAGGCCCGCTAGGAGAACATCAAGGCGGGAGCGGAAGTCCGGTCAACGACACCGCCATTGCCAAGGGAACTAGTCACGCGGAAGGACGTATATCCTTTCATAATCAGATTCAGATATTTAAAACGAAAGAACAATCTCGAGAATGGAATCATTGCATTAAGTTACTAACATCAATCAAGTCAGGGATTCTAATGAATATTATACAGGGTAATGTAGAACCAAAATAAAAAGACACGTGTTATACTTCTCTACATATTAACATTTAGAATATCATAGATATCAAAGAAGTACCATATATACGTTAAGGATAAATTATCTTTTATGAGTATCATTGGTACAGTGGATAGAGCATCGACGCTATACTTGCTGGGTTGTGTGTTTGATTCCCGTCCCTACTTCGGTTTAACTTTCACCTGCATTTATCATAAAAAATAAATGTTAGTATCTTTTCGTCTTGTTATCTTTTAAAAGTAATTTAACTCACTGAATTATCAATACAGAAATTACTAAAACTAGAAAATGAAAATAATTGAATAAATTTTTAAGAAATGAACAAATAAATGATACAGTTAACAATTCTTTGCTAGAGCAGTAAAAATGCTAATAATGTAATGTAACGAAAAACGCTACTACCTTAGCAAAGAATTGTTAACTGTACCATTTACTTTTAACAAATGCACTCCTTTATTTTTGTTTTTTAATTCTATAAATTTCTATACTAGATTTTCAATGAGTTAAATTAATTTGGGAAGATAACATGCTAAAATGATACTAACATCAATTCTTGATATAAATGCAGGTAAAAATTGAACCAAAACCGTACGTAGCAATTACAATCGAACACAAGATCCAACACTAAGCATTGCGCCGATGCTGTCTACTGTACTACCCGATGCTCAAATGATCATGAAACTCGGTAGAGTTTCGAACCAAGTTCATTTTTGAGCGAGCAACTCACAGCACCGAGTGATAAAATAAATTATCCTTAAAGTACATGTGGTACATTCTGGACATCTATGTAATTTTAAATGATGATAACTCGAGAAATAAGTCTCATTCGAACGAACAATCGGATACGTGTCTTCTTATTTTAACTCTAGATTCACCCGTGTAAAGTTC
This sequence comes from Orussus abietinus, assembly GCF_000612105.2. Classification (NCBI taxonomy): domain Eukaryota; kingdom Metazoa; phylum Arthropoda; class Insecta; order Hymenoptera; family Orussidae; genus Orussus; species Orussus abietinus. The sequence goes on along the minus strand of NW_019395173.1, from coordinate 4,056 downwards.
GTTAACATCCTCGACTCGATTGCTGTGACCTCACTCGACGAGTAGGTGTTAATATTACACATGAGTAACGTTAGCAAACAGAAATTTGAACTGATACACATATTCCGAAGCCATGAAGGGTTTTATAAGAGCTCTTCAAAATTACGGATTGCACAACTTGCAAAAGATTCATAATGATAACCTGAAGTTTGTTCAAAATCCTCTAACGCGTCACACTCAAAAGAAAAATAGACTCATATAAGACAATAGAAAGTCGTTATATTTAAGACGTCTTCCCAAAATAACAAAAATTAAATATTTCTGTGATAATTCTTTGGTTAATTGCTTATAGGCAGATGGGTTAACTGAAAAAAAAAAATGGTATATCACAAAATAATTTAACTGAAAAAAGTACCCATGAGAACATGATCTCAATATGGAGTATGAAAGTACTCTAATGCCTTATTTTCATACACACGGAAAACACGTGGAATCGACACGGAGTGCGGAACACGGAATAAGCTGTTTCCAAGACATTCCGCGTTCCGCGTTCAATTCCGCGGGTTTTCCGCGTGTATGAAAAAGAGGTATAACCGTTGTCTTCGCTTTTGAATTTAAGTTGAAAACCTAATTTGTAGTTTGTATTCAGTTAAAAAGAACTGAATTTAAAAAATATGGTTCAGTCAAAGATTATACTTTAATATACTGTCATTAATATATAAAAAATCATGAAAACAATTTTTAAGCCATTTCTAGGCGATGCGATAATCCATGTTCTTATGATGTATTGGGGGTAACCCCTTGCAAGTCATTGTCAGAGTTTTCATGCCACGCAAGGAGTTGCGCGAATACAGACAAAGGCAGATTTGGTGACACCAAGGCTTTGTGACGCTTAGTTTGAGCTTACTCCCAGCGAGAGAAGAAGAGATCTAATTTCAATAAAACATATCAATTGATAGATGGTTTGATATCTGAATGTTTGCTGTTTAATGTGACAATTATAAAATAGTCATTAGATGAAATGTTCTAACATCATTTTAGGCATTTCGCTTAATTACGCCGAAGAAAAACTAATAATTATCACTGATTCTTCATCTGTCTAATTAGCTGAGTAACCCGATCAGTAATTCGACCAGGTACCATCGGAGAAACATTGTATTCTTTCGAACGCAAAGTCAACGGATACATTGTAACTTCACTGTTTTACGTCGAATTCTTCATCGGGTCCAGCAGCAGAGTTGAGATCAAGCTCATTCCTTCTCTAGTCAGCATCGAAGACAGTTCGTGTACTTTTCGTGTGGTAGTTTTTGTACAGAACAAGTACAATGTTTGTTCTCGTTGAATTTGAAGACGGTGCATTATATATTTGCATAAAGAAGAAAGTAAAGTTTGAGCAAGAATCGAACTGCGTCGTGAAATATACGAACGGAGCTCGATACCCAGCTCAAATAATTACTGAAAACGGTAAGCATATGTATGTGTGTGATTCTCTTTCCTAACAGTGATTTTATTAATTACCTTATATGTATAATGTACATGAAGAATTCTTGACAAAATATGTACATCTTCGCAGAATTTTCGCAGATATACAGGTTAACATGTCCTATTAATAATACGACTTTTCTGTACGACTAATATTTGGTTTAAGCCTTTTGAGAAAAGATACTCGAATTTACGATATAAAAAATAACGTAAATATTGAGATCGCAGAATTTCAGAAACTTCTTTTACTTCAAAACTTAGACATGTTTGATTATGAAATTGAAGATTTTACAAACTTGATATTTTGTGATATAAGGAACATTAATATGGCAGCTGGTGAACACTTTTTTCAATTAAGACACGTACTTAAATATAACCCTAATTCCGGATACACCAATTACACGCTCGTGTTGCAAATATATATTATCGGATCAGTTACTTAATCCGATTTTCTTTAAATATTTCTTCGAATATTATTAACATTATTACGATTGTGGTGAATCACCGTGCAGGCCAATTAATAGCATCCTAGACTAGTGACACACTGACCAGGTTAATACGAAAAATATATTTCATTTTTAAAAGACCTGTTTGTAAAACATCTGCTCTGGGTTCCTTTTCGTTTGATTTGTTTTCAAGATATTCGTCAAATAGTGAAAATATACAGATTTTTTTCATACAATAATTTTATCACTTCAAACTAAGCATTGGTAACAACAGCCGATATATCTGCAGAGCTTCACATTTTTAATTCTTCTCTTGCCTGTGTATGTTTATGAGTATTATAATTAATTTTAGTCTAATTACTCGATTTAATTGTGAATATACTTTTTAGTAAATTTTACATTAATTGTTAGAAAATGATCTAATAATTTCATTGAAAAATAGTAATCATTATGCTCCAATTTGACAGCTGATAGAAATGTCTTGGAAGACATCAAAAACAAAGTGAGTGAAGAAATTGAAGCAAAAAATGAAGAATGTGTGACAAAAAAGAATGAACAACCCCACAAAAACGAAGCGATATTATTCCATAACAGTTGTAATGCTGAAATAAGCTCTAGTACTTGCAATAAAGGCAGCATAGAATCGGGTTCATCACTTTTCAGCTCCTCGATAAAAAATAATTCAGATCTTCTGGAATTATTGGATGAAATCATTCCAGCAAACCACTCTAACGATTCTTCACTTTCTAATGATGTACCTTTAACGCAACCGGCAAACATAATGACAACAGAAATAGCAAATACTTTGGATGCAACCATTAGTGAAAATGATTTTATTGAGGCACTGACAAATGATGAATTATCTAGCACACCTAAAACAGAACAATCCGGTGACTTAAGTAATATTAAAATTTGAATTTTTTCGTATAATATTAGGGATATCCATAAGTAATCAATTTTCCTAACGTCTTAAACACCTCTTTCAAAATAATTGATTACTTATGGGTACCCCTAATATATATATTCTTATATTTAACTTCGAAATGTTATTCTTTAAATATCGATATTTTATTTTTATATAGATGTCCAGCAAAATCAGACGTAAGATCTGGGAAATGAAAATCAAATATGTGCGACAAACAACATTTCGTTGAACGCTTTCTCAAAAGATGCCGAAACAGTGAACCCAGTCGATTACCGTGATATGTCATCACCGCACAGTCATCACAGAATCCTCGACATTCATTAAAAGCAAATAGTATGTTTATGTATAATTGCAAACAACTATTTTCTGTATGATATAATTATAATGAATTGTTTTACTACTGTTTATAGCCGATCCTGATGAAAGTGAGATTAATAATGACAATGAAAGTTACGAACCTGCGCCAAATGATTTTAACTCGGATGACACAAATGACAACGAAAATTTAAACAACGTGAGCGACCACAAAAGAAATTCGAATGAAATATTATCTCGCAATTCTTCCCTTGAAGTTTCTTTAGGTATCAATGTACCAGGCAAATCGACTCGTGACGACACTGAAATGTTTGTCCGTTCGGCAGTTGGAAAGAAGGCCTTAGATCGAAAATCTTATTGCATGTATTGCAATAAAATGCAAAGCAAATTCATACGGCATCTAGAAAATAAACATAACGACGTAGATGAAGTGAAGAAGTTCGCTATGCTTCCAAAGAAAAATCCAGAGAGATTAAAAATGATTGATGCGATTCGAAAGAAATGCATGTTTCACTACAACACAAATAATATGATAAATGATGGAGAGTTGCTAGTATATCGAAGACCTAATACAAATATATCATAGGCAGCAACACATTAAGAAACTCGGTAAAGGTTCGCGCCAAATATATATATATATATGTCAAAGGGCTACATCCAGGCCCGACCTTTTCAACTGTTTTTTAACGTATATAACGGTCGAGCTTGGTCTGTTGATATATACATTATTAATTGTTTTAACATGATGACCATATTGGGGATGTTTTGGGGCACTGTCTATTAAATAGTAAGTTCCAGGTCCATTTCTGTCGATCGGTTACGTTTGCTTAATTTATCGTATAGATATACGGAATAAATTAATGTGAAATATATATTACACGAGAATTATTCAAATTCGCAATAATTAGA
>NW_019395172.1:0-13931 GCF_000612105.2 Orussus abietinus | reverse complement strand
CGAGACCCCGCGCAGACTCCGCTAGGCGCCCGCGTGGAAAAAAAAAATTGTTTGACCCCCCCCTTTTTCCTCCTCTCCCACGCATCTCCTACCAACGCTATCCTAACCTGCCTTGCTCGAATATATAAGAGCTGCTGTACGAGTATCATCCAGCCTGCCCGTCGATCGTTTCGGAATATTCGGATAATCGACTGACTCGATTCACCCTTATACCCCTGTTATCGATCCGAGATTAGGTTAGAATCGATTAGGATGGGTTACGATGAATTAATAATGGGTTACGGTGGGTTAGGAATGAGTTACCACGGGTTAGGATGAATTACCTGTCCGTTCAGGTACAGGATGTTGGGACCCGGGGAGATCGACGGAGGACATCATTTGAAAGCGAAACTTCCTTTTCCGTTTTCTGCTACGCCGCATAGTTCCCGAGTTACGCCATTCCAAAAAACCGACCAATCAGAGCGCAGGATTTTTATTTCCGCTGTATCTCCGGAACCACGGGTCGTAGAAAAAAACGGTAAAGGAAGTTTCGTCGCGGAATCCGGTCCCCTATCCATCGCGCCGGTCGCGAACCCCCCCTTCCTGAACCGACCCTGTCCGTTCGGGTACCGGAAGTCGAGACCCGGGGGGATCGACGGCGGACATCGTTTGGAAGCGAAACTTCCTTTTCCGTTTTCTCCTACACCGCGTACTTTCCGAGTTACGGCCCTCCAAATAACCGACCAATCAGAGCGCAGCATTTTTATTTCCACTGTATCTCCGAAACCACGGGTCGTAGAAAGAAATGGTAATGGAAGTTTCGCCGCGTAATCCAGTCCCCTATGCATCGCTCCCTGTGCGAACGCCCTCTCCCTGAACCAAGCCAGTCCGTTCGGGTATGCACATTCATATCATGACGGAAAGGAGACATGGGATGTTCCTACGAAGGTCTGCTTTGCATCGTACCCTGGATACGAAGGTATCTCGGCCACTTTGAATGACCACCCCTCAGGCGTTCAAAGCTCGTGGCGCCACGCGATAGGACTGACGCGCGCATACCCTAGCGGCGCACCAGCGAACTCGGCCCCCGCAGGGCGTCTCGGGCGGAAGTAACGCTTCGGCCATCTTGCGTTCACTCGCTTCGGCTGTGCTCGGCCATTTTTGTTGCGTCGACGTCAAGTGCTGCCCTTTGGAGCCTTTCTCTCTCAGTCCCGACGTTGGACACACAGTGGACGGAGCTTGTTTCGTGTCGGTATATCGTGCGGCAGGCGGCCGATACGCGTCTCCTACTCTGCGATTGAAGGTCGAAGACACCGTTCCGGCGATCACCGCGACTCGGGCCACGGGTCTTTTCCACTGGATCCATTGACCAGCCAAGAGCCTACAAGAGAGCGCTTCCAAGCAGAGCCACGAAAACTACGCACCGAGGCGGAGTAATATGAGTAATGCAGCCAACCAGAATGGATCAGGTCTAGAGCAGCAGGTACGCCGCGCGAACTCGCGATTCTCCTGCGGACGGTCGGATTTTCGACCGATGCTCGGGAACAATGGGACTCGTTCCGCCTGACCCCGTCTGACAACCGTCGAGCCTCCTACCTCCCGCCATGCGCCTCTCGTACGTCGCCTCCAAGTTTGTTCTCTTGTAGGCGGGATACCGAGATCCGGGACGGCTTCCGGAGAGTTCTGGATGGTTCGACGGGCCGCGAGGTGGCCCGACCTCGAGGCGGCCGTAGAGTCCCGCGAGACCCCGTTAGGAGGTCTAATGGCGGATCCGTTAGCGACCGATCTCGGGGCTTTGCGCGTCGGCTGTCGGAACCTCCTACTCCCTCTCGATTCTCTCTCGATTTCTCGGCCGTCGATTGTGGATTCTCGAGCGATTTCGTCCGAGTCCGCTTATTTCGATGAAGGGGCGCGACTCACGGTTTCTCGTTCCACCTGACTCTTTGCACCTGGTCGCGCGTCCCGCCGCCAAACTAGCTGCTCGGATTCTTGCCAGAAATTCGCAGGTTTTTTATCGCTTACTCTACCGTGGCCATAAGGGATTTCACAACGAGGTCCTTTCACTTCCGAAGTAGGTTGTAAATGACGATCGAGGCTCGAGATTAATGGACGTCGTATGGATCCCAAGTTTTGTGCGGTTTTACAAGTTTGACGTTACGTGTTCATTTTTTCTCCTTTCATCGTTTCAGCTAGCTGGTCTGGACTTGCAGGGCTCCCGCCAACCGAGTGGGGGTCGCTACGTGCCACCGCATTTGCGCAGTAAATCTGGAAGTAAGTACTTACTGGAAAGGTTGGCGTACGTCATGTTCGAATCGATTTCTCTGTAAAGGATGATTATCGGTCACTGTTAAATGAAGGCTTAGCGTATTTAGCAAATCGAATAAAATCATCTAAACATGGTATCGAGCCGATTGGCTTTTTGTCAAATGAGAAACATAGGTTATGATACGGGTACGACAAAAAAACTGGTTTAATATGAAACGATACGAGGAGCACCGCATCTTGCTTAACATCTGGTTTTAGATGATGCGATGTCGTCCACTTATGTATACGTATTCTTTACTGATCGTTTACCTCTCGGACTCTTAGGGCAAAGAACAAGCTTTTCAAAGTTTCGGCGTGTTCCAGAGATCATACGAGAGAAGAATGATCCTTACGTCAACGAACGGATTAGCGTCACTTAAAATTAGGTGCTCCGACGAATCTAAATAATTGTACTCGGTAAAAGTAACTACTTTCTACGGTCCAATGTTAAAACGAGAAACGTATCCTGCTCTCCGTAAGCGGTAGTACTCCAGACATACGTTACCCGATCACCGGTAATGGATAATTATTCGTCTATGAAGTAGCTAACGCGTAATTGACAAGAAATCGGTACTCGGGTGCCAAAGGTCATCGCGGTTATCCACCTTTCTAAGCTATAATTACTACTCTACCAGATGCTGCCGGACAACCAAGATATGATCCTGATCGTTCTTCCCCTGTACTCTACAATTATGAAAGCAGCCATGAAATACCATTAGAAAGTATGTACAAAACCCCGGAGACGTCCCCGTTTGTCTCTATGAGCACCCGGCGAGGAAAGACCACCGCGGAGCACAGTCGAGATCGGTCGGTTCGAAGGCGGACCAGGTCGAGTCGGGTCCTCAAAGGGCGAACGGGTTCCTTTGAGACGTAGAGGCATAAGAGAGCGTCGGCCCGCGAGAACAGACGTTAACGGCGAGTGCGTCTCGTTCCCAGGCAACGCGCCGTCCAGCGGTGAGCACCAGTCGACGCTGAACGCCCGGCCGTTCCCGGAGCGAGACCGAGGCGGTGACCGGGACAGGGACAGAGGCCGAGGCGGCGGCGGCAGCGGCGGCGGCGGCGGCGGCGGCGCCGCTCCTGCCCCGGGACCCGGGTACAGGGACGGTCGGGGCGGCCACGACGTCGACTTTGGCAACTTCGGAGGACGCAACCGGCGCAATGTCGGCCAGGAGAACGGGCGCGACTTCCGGTACCCGGGCGGCGTCGACCGACCCTTCGGCGGCGGCACGGGCAACGACCGGTGGCAGGAGCAGCCCAGAAACGACCGCTGGCAGGAGAGCAGGAGCGACGTCCGAATGGGCAGTGGCGGCGGCGGCGGCGGTGGCGGTGGCGGTGGCGGAGGCGGCGGCCGATGGAAGGACGACCGCGAGGGCGGCGGCGGCGGCGGTGGCGGCGGCGGCCGCGGCGGCCGTGGCGAGGTCGACTGGACCATTCCGACCACCAGGGACGAGAGGCTCGAGATGGAGCTCTTCGGGACAGGCAACACCGGCATCAACTTTAGCAAATACGAGGATATCCCGGTCGAGGCCACGGGCGACAACATACCACCGCACATCACATCCGTGGGTGTCGCCTTCTCGTCTGGAGTGGGCCGAGCGTCCCGGGCTCGAGACGACGCCGAGCGGAGAGGCGCCCGTCTCGAATCCGACGCTCGTCCCCGAGCCATCCTACACCGGGTACTCACGTCCAATTCTGCTTCTAGTTTGACGAGGTTAAGCTGACGGAGATCATAAAGAACAGCATCAGTTTGGCGGGATACGACAAGCCAACGCCGGTCCAGAAGTACGCGATCCCGATCATAATCGGGCGTCGCGACGTGATGGCTTGCGCCCAGACCGGGTCCGGGAAGACAGCGGCTTTCCTGGTGCCGATTCTGAACCAGATCTACGAGTGCGGTCCGCGTCCGCCCCCGATCCAGGCTAGCGCCTCCGGGAGGCGCAAGCAGTATCCCCTGGGGCTGGTGCTGGCTCCGACTAGGGAATTGGCCACGCAGATCTACGACGAGGCGCGTAAGTTCGCCTATCGCTCCCGGATGCGCCCTGCCGTTGTCTACGGGGGGTCCAACATTGGCGACCAGATGCGAGAGCTCGATCGCGGCTGTCACCTCCTCGTAGCGACGCCCGGCCGCTTGGTGGACATGCTCGGTCGCGGAAAGATTGGCTTGCAGAACTGCCGGTGAGTGTCCTGGATTGATCCCATCGATCCCGGTCATCGAGCCTGCAGAGAAGCCTGACCGATGGGCTCGATTCCGTTTCAGGTACTTGGTCCTGGACGAAGCGGATCGCATGCTCGACATGGGTTTCGAACCGCAGATCCGACGTATCGTCGAGGAGGACGCCATGCCGCCCACTGGCGAGAGGCAGACCCTCATGTTCTCCGCCACCTTCCCCAAGGAGATTCAGATGTTGGCCCGAGACTTCCTAAGCAACTACATCTTCCTAGCAGTCGGACGCGTTGGCTCCACCTCCGAGAACATCACGCAGAAGATCGTCTGGGTGGAAGATCACGACAAGCGCTCCTACCTGCTCGACCTGCTGCAAGCGAGTAACCTCTCGGAGATCTGTAAGTAAGCGCGCTTTGCTCCCGTGGGGGGTGCCCCACCTTTCGCCGTCCTTTCTAATCCTTCGGGGAACTGTTCAAAGCGAGCGACGGGTCAACCTCGGAAGCCCTGACCCTGGTGTTCGTGGAAACGAAGAAGGGCGCGGACACGCTCGAAGAGTTCCTGCACCAGATGGGCTACCCGGTGACCAGCATCCACGGAGACCGCACCCAGCGCGAGCGTGAGGACGCCTTGCGCCGCTTCCGGGCGGGCAAGGCGCCCATCCTGGTGGCCACGGCCGTGGCCGCGCGCGGCCTCGACATTCCTCACGTGAAGCACGTCATTAACTTCGACCTACCCAGCGATGTCGAGGAGTACGTCCACCGCATCGGCCGTACCGGCCGAATGGGGAACCTGGGTGAGTGCGTCTCCGCGACCGCCCCGGACCTCCTGCCGGCCCCTCTCTCACACGAGCCCTCTGCCCCCATTCAGGTCTGGCCACGTCCTTCTTCAACAACAAGAACCACAACCTGGTGCGCGACCTAGTGTCACTGCTGATCGAGGCCAACCAGGAGCTGCCGTCCTGGCTCGACAGCATGTTCGCCGAGGCTAGACACTCTGGAGGCGGCGGCCGACGACCGGGGGCTCCCAAGAGCGGTGGCGGCCGCTTCAGCGGCTTCGGGGCCAGGGACTATCGCCAGCAGCCCAGCTCCGGACCCATCCGAAGCAACGGCCCCTCCAGACCCGGAGGTTACGGAGGTGAGGGTTCGTATTCCGCAATTTGGTTTACGGCCGCGCGGAGGCGGGGTGGATCCGGAGCGGATCGGATCGGATCGGCCGCCGATCTACCGGCGATCGCTCCTGTATCGATCCATTCTGTTTTCAGGTTACGGTGGCTACGGAGGTAACACTTACAATTCCTCGTACAACACCTCGGCCAACAACGGCAGCAGCAACGGTCCCGACTGGTGGGACAAGTAGACGTTATTACCGACTCCCAACGCCACTAATTATTACTACCATTAACTACTACTCTACACGCAAATTCAATTATATGTAAGAGAGGACGCGCGAACACTCGCCCACGTTAGACAAGGATGGCGCGCGCACGTACCGCGAGGAAGAGCGAGACGAGCGAGACGAGAGGGAGAGGGAGAGGGAGAGGGAGAGGGAGTGAGAGTGAGAAGAGCGAGAGGACGCGTGTAGCCGCGCGCGCGCGCATACACACACAAGGTACCATCCGACGACTCGTCACCGGACCGACTCGTGCCGACCGACTAGGTCCGAGGTGGAGGAGCGAGGATTCTCCTGGAGAGGGCCGTGAGTCGTTATCGATCGTTGCCGCTTTCCGCGGGGGAACGAGCATCGAACTCGGTCGAGGGGAGGGCACGGTCTCTTAGGGTTTTCCTGTCGAGGCTGCAGGGCTCGTTGTGACTTTATTTAATTTAATAAATTTGTAGATGAAGTCGACGAACGTGGGACGGGGTGATGCGGCGGCGCCACTCGATTACGACCGTCCCCCTTCGGTGTCACGCCGAGGACGGCCGGGCCTCGGGCCGACGAGCTCAGTTTCTCGAGTTTTTCGCGGTCCTCCGCATGATCCCGTACGCACGCGAGTCAATGCATCAGAAGTATGTTCCGTAAAGTGTTCTTCGTTCTTTCAACTCACGATTTGTCGACTGACGGGTACGTTTCGTTAGTTTCACTTCCGTCGTCGAGTCCGCGACGACCGCCGTCTTTGATTTACTCTTCTTTCCCCCCTCGTTTTCGGAGAATCGTTAGGCCCGCTTCAGCGTTGCGATCGACGGAGAAATAAAGTCATTATCGAGTACGTTTTGCGGGTGGTTAGCTGGCTGATCTCGTTGCATCGGTCGTGTCAACCATTAGCGAGAAATTGGATCGAATGGGGGGTTGCCCTGCTTTCTTTCTTTCTTTCTTTCTTTCTCATTTCCCTTTTTTAGTTTCAAGTATAAACCAGGTTGTCGCGTTGGTACCGACCGATCGTAAAGTCAGACTACCGAAAGGGTGACCTTTTTGTTTCCGGTTCAGTGCGAAGAAATGCACTTTTGACAATTGTTAGCGTGCGTGGCAATAATCAACGTGGAATTCAATTAACGTTAGACATTGGTCGAATTAACAATTGCCGATATTGAATTTGCAATCGTTTGAGGTCGGATAGCCGAGAGCGTTAGCTTTTGGATTCTTTCATGTCGTTATTTTGTGAGGGTGACTTCCATTCGGGGAACTTCGGGTATATATAAAAAAAGGGAAGACATTAATTAATCAATCAATCAATCAATCAATCAATCGGTACTGCCAGTTAAACGAGAAATCTACTAAAATGTGGATAAAGCAACAGGGAGAACGAAATGGAATGCATGAAAATCTTTCAAGCATAAGCTGCCCTAACGATTAGGAAAAGAAATATTCTCCTCGGGGTCGGTCATAATTAACATCGACCGTATTGCCAAAATCCGTAAAACTCGAGTTGACTTAATCATGTTCCGACGAAACGAGATTTAAACGACGTCGCCAATAAAACGTGGGTAATAGAGATTACGCGGATTAAAGGGAATAGCTCGATAAGGTTCGAGGCGCGTTCGTATTGATATTTTATAACTATATTTATCATCACGCTATGTTACACATACGTCTATATATAAACCGATTAAGTAATAATCGTAAATACATAAAGTTGAAGTAACTAAAATGCAAAACATAAAGCGACTGTGATATCGAGCGATCTGGGGACACTTATTTTACGATAGTCCGCGAAGTCGGGACGGGTGGAGATTATTAGGAAAAATATTACACATGTTAAAGAAATTGGGATTTTAATTCTTCGGAAGATCGCCATTCTACGTAGATTCATGAGGTAGTTTCTACACATACGTCCTATGGACTACAACGGTTACATTATCAATTAGTTAACTGGCAGTCGAGGAATTGCGTTAATCGTTTAATTAGAGCCATTTAATTTACAATGAATAAGCTAATAATTAGGTCAACAGTGTTGAGGTTTTCGGTCCTTTTTTTATTGGTAATTCAACAGCTGTAAAAGCTGGGAAGAGAATTTATTAATAGGACATAACGTAAAATTGTATGCCGTTCGTTGGCGGATCAGTCGTTAAATATTTACGTTGAAAGGATATAAATTGTCGGGACTTAATAGTTTCACGTATATATCGCGAAATTTCAAGTTACTCGGTCGTTGTCCATCTTTGGAAGAATTGGCGGCACACACCTCTGATGTATTTTACCGAGTTAAACGAAAGGCGCCCTCTCTGCAGATAAGTACAATTTTTTCTATATTAAATGTGCATATCACGGATAAGTTCAAGTGTTCCGAGTTGCTGCAATGCAAATGATTTACGTCACGCCCTGGGCGTGAAATGAGAAAATTGTATTTATCGTTTACGGCAGAACTTGAAATCTAAACGGGAATATTCTCTGTAAGCGTATTAAATACCGGGAGGAAGGAGGATTCAGGGCTACTGTGACCGCAGTCGCGATAGAGAGAAATTACAGCGACGGATCGTTACGGTCTATGCACAAATGATTAGGAAGAAACAACGAAAGCAAACCTGTGTTGAGAATATTTCAATAGGAAGTTCGAATGCCAACGCGTCGAGTTGAAACGATGCACGGGCGGTGCGGAATCGTGCAAGATAGTTGCATCGATGATACAACGACGTTTGCCGAGGTGTCGCGTTAGGTGTAGAGTATACGCGACTATACGGAATCGGTTGTTGGTCATTGGTCAGGTCGTAACGTTGGGGTAAAGTATCGAAATAACGAAGCATGGGGAGTAGGCCGGAGAATTTCGAAAAAGTGTAGATCGTCGAAAGGCTATTTCTTCCGAGGAGCTGCGTCTGGTTCTCTGAATTACATTGGTTACAGCAACGACTTCGCCTTACAATAGACGCAACTGTCGGTGGGAAAAGGCTCGAACATTGAGTGGAGTTTGTCCGTTAATTTGACAAACAAGTGATTCGGGCCGATTTCCGCAGTTGCGAGTTAGGCGTGGTCCTTGAACAAATTGCCAGTTATTAAACAAAAAGTCGCCGGTAGATAAAATGCGAAACACGTCCACAGAGCGAGGAAGGAAGGGAGGGAGGGAGGAAGGAAAGAACAGAAAAATGAGATGCACGATGGAGGGTTCCTTGTCGAAATCAGGTTGAACGATTAAACGAAACGTCCCTTTTGAGAAGTGCGTCGACGGTCGCGTAAAGTAACGGAGATGTAAAGTCACCCTTTGAACCGATTGGATTTTCGTCGTCGTTATCTGTAGGCAAATTTAGTACCATTTAACCAAAGGTCCATCCGTTTCTCTATGGTTACGTCGTAGGCCTCGATTAGATCCGAGTCGATTCGTTCGTAGGCTCGGCTGAGCGACGATGGAATCCTAAGGATGACGATTTAGACTGGACGAACGCGGTCGATTCTTTCGGTTAGCGAAAAACCCTGCATATTTACATACGGCACACGGGAACGAGGAGAAGCTGCGACAGCGAATCTCGATTCACTGGCGGAAATTTTAACGATAAATCAAAACAAAAGGAGACGTACCGACGATGAGGTACCTCGGAGGACGACGAGACAGTGATAACTAACTGCATTTACGGTTAAGTGAAACCTACGTATAGCGATTATCGCGTGTCATAGGTCATTGCGTAGAGACGCGTCCGTACGGAGATTGAGTTAGTTGGCACGGAAAGCTCCCACTTTTCCTTCAGGATCTTCTTTCACCATGGAAGCCCTATTTTTCGCGAAAGGTCACGTCGGAGTGACCGTCGGAGTGACCGTCGGAGTGCCGAAGAGACGACGCTGTCGATTCGTAGAATTTATTATCATTACGACGCGATTAACGCGCCGTGAAGCGGTCTCGTGCCGACTCGGCGATCTGTACGTTTCTAGTATTACGCAAACAGTGGCTGGAGAAGTCTAGAAAATGAATCGTATAAATAAAGGTGGAAGAAAGAAAACAACAGCAGTTCTCTGTGTCTGGGGTGTGTTTCTCGACATTTCGTATTCACGATTTACGAGAGCATTATGTCTTAATACTTCCTCGGAAATTGCTGCTTCGAGAACGTCTGGAATAATTAGAAACACTTGCCTTTAGTACGATGGGTTTCGGACCGCAACGTATTTCGAGTTGTCATTCTGCTCGGGGAACCGGCGCCCTTTTCAATTTACCGCACTTCGAGTTATCCTTGCTCGGTATGGGGTCGATTCTGTATTTTCGATGAGAGTGCTCGTTTCTCGCCTCGTCATCTCGCGTGAGCCTATTTACCCGATTCCACATCTGCCGAGTGAAAACGTGAAATTTGTACGGAATCGACTCCCTCGAGCTCCCTCCAGTCCAATTCGGACAAGGTTCGGAGAGGTTAAGATAGGCTCGCACAGCCTCGCCGTTGGCTGCAACTAATAAGCGAAGAGGATTTTTCGTCACCGCGGCGCTTCGGCAGCATCCAACTGCATCCAACGGTGTTGGATTTCGGCATATTCTTATGTCCATGAATTTCGGCCGAGTAGGAGCGACATGGAGCGACAGCAAATACAAACTAGAGGGTGGGGAAAAGGTTGATGCTGATCGGACCAATCACGGAAGACCACGATCGCAATGGCGGCGTGGCTCGTTCGTTTCGCAGTTTGGGAGATAGACTGGTGACCCACAAGGTGCGTGAGGTTCTTCTGGAGACTGTCAAATCGGCCGGATTGAATTTCGGAGACGCGTATGTACAGCCATGTATCGTTGCGGACTGCTGCTAGTCCTGCTGGATTTTTCTTTCAACGGTAAGTGTTCCTAACCTTTTCTTAGGTTATCGCCCTCCGACCGAATTGTAATGCAGTAACCGCGTTTTCTTCCTCGTAGTTGCAGTGAGCATCTCTCAACCGGAAATCGACCGGCACTTGGAACTAGGAAGAGAATATCTGGCGAGAGGACAGTTTCAGGATGCTCTGTCTCAATATCACGCCGCTCTTGGTAAATTCGGTTCCACTTATCGACGTTATCATCGGCTTGTTATTCACTTGCATAGATTGCTGCTCTGAATTTCATGCTTCGTTTAAACGCTAGGTTATCCTAGTTATAGAGTATGTGTTTTGCAGAGGGTGACCCGAACGATTATCTGACGTATTACAAGAGAAGCACCATATATTTAGCTCTTGGAAAATCTAAAATGGCCCTTCTCGATCTGGATAAGGTTCTGGAGTTGAAGTCGGATTTTATGGTAGCGAGGTTACAGCGTGGGAACATTTTATTAAAACAGGCCGAGTTCGAGGCAGCCAAAATAGATCTTCTTGACTCGGTAGGTTACGCGTTATGGATATAAAATGATGCGATCCGTGCGCAAAGTATACGGGATTAAACTAGTTGGTTTCTTTTAGTTAGCGGTGGATCCAAACAATGAGGATGCCTTGAATACCCTTTATACGATCGAACCATTACAAATGGATGTCGAATCTGCAGAAATGTTAGTTCATAGACAAGATTACCTTGCCGCAGTGCAACTTCTGAACAAAATTATCGAAGCTTGCCCATGGGCTCCGTATCTTAGAGAACTCAGGGCAGAAAGTCACGCCGCTCTAGGTCAGCATCAAAATGCTGTGTCCGATATTCGATTGACCACGAAATTACTCGTAGACAATACCGAAGGCTTTTACAAGTTAGCATCCATGTTATATAACCTCGGAGAGGTCAAAGAATCTTTGAAGTAAGCGCGTAACATCACACGTAACATGTCCTACGCTCTAGGGACGTAACTAAAAGTTTTCCCGTTATGTTTCATTTTACAGAGAGATAAGGGAATGTTTAAAATTGGATCCAGAGCACAAGGAGTGCTTTCCATTTTATAAAAAAATTAAGAAAGTTGCCAAGTGTCTAGAGGATGCTGAGATCGCAGAGGAACTGAAGCAGCACGAAGACTGCATCGATGCGGCTCAGCGAATTCTGAAAGCCGAGCCCCACATGCTGATGGTACGTCTGCCTGCGTTGCAGTACCTTTGCAAATGCTACGCTGCAAATGGTAAGACGACCGAAGCCATCGGTAGCTGTCAAGATGCATTGAACATACGCCATGATCCGGAAACACTTTGCAACGCCGCAGAGGCATATCTTTCCGGGGACATGTTCGACGATGGTAAGTCGTTGCATTTTTGTGAATCCGATTCCAAAAGAAAAATGATTAATAACTCGTGCGTCCGTTCTGTCTCAATTAGCGATACGGGAGTTCAAGAGAGCATTAGATGTAGATCCTGATTTCCATCGGGCAAAGGAGGGTCTTCAGAAGGCTCAACAGCGACAGAAAATTTCTGAGACGCGCGACTACTACAAGATCCTGGACGTGCCGCGAACGGCGTCCAAACGCGACATCATCAAGGCTTACAGAAAAGCCGCACAGCGATGGCATCCCGATAACTTCCAGGAAGGCGACGAGAAGAAACGCGCCCAGAAAAAGTTCATTGACATCGCGGCCGCGAAGGAGGTCCTCACCGACGAGGAGAAGAGAGCCAAGTTCGACAGAGGCGAAGACCCCCTGGACCCCGAGTCAGGGAAACATCCACACGGGTTCAATCCCTTCCAGGAGTTCCATCAGTTCCACGGATCGCCCTTCCAGTTCAAATTCCATTTTAACTAGACCGTATGCACTGGTTGACCAAAGTAAGCATCCAGCGATCCGCGCGTCGTCGAAGAGGCTCGTTGCGCCTCGACTTTGCACGAAACTCGAAAAGCCTCCTACGAGTGGTCTCGTGTCTCAGGAAGCAAACGGAGTCGATCGCGTACGCGAAAACGCGGTGTAACCGAATATGGGAAAGATAACGAGGTCTATGCCAGGGTTGGTTCGGTCTTCAATTCACTCGCACGAACGCGGGAACGCGTGCGCGTGGACGCGCCCACGAGAACGGTCTACGTTCTTTGCTTGACTTTGCTTGACGCGTCAACTCAGAATGTACCACGGTCATGTCCTTTGACACCGACCAGTCTGATAGTGCGTTTAGTGCGTTCGCTGGCAAAGATACTCATTATATTTTTTGTATTTAACGTCTTCGTACTTTCTGAGTGTACACGATGCCGGATCGGGCTACGCGTGTAGCAGTTGCGCTCAAACTTGTTCGTTCCGCTGCACTTTGCAGCAACAGTGCTAGTCGAAGCGGGTTCAAGACGATTGCAGGTTTCGTTGAGAGGATTTCGATTGCAGGTTTCGTGATCGTCGACACGGACTAGAATATCATCGATTTCGACCCGATGACAGTGGGAGGAACAGGTGCGCGCTTCTTTCAGAGTCGAACCGCGCAGTTTCTCTCGCAATTTTCACGCACGATAACGCAGGGCTGCCAGTCAGCGCTCTTCGACTAATTCGAGCGATGATAAATCAGTCCGCGCGAAAGATTTATAAACTTAATTGCCATTAGTACGTTTACACATGCTTCACATCGATTTTTTAACTACTGGTGTTAAACGTCATACAACAGCGGATAACGCAAAACCGACTCCAGTCTGTGTAGCAGCGGTGCGCAGACAGAAATCTTCGCGAGCACGATGAAACTTATTTCACCCCACACGGGTAATACTACTACTACTACCACCACCACTACTGCTGCTGCTGCTGCTGCTGCTGCTATTTTCAAGGTTATAAAACTGGTGCAAGATGGCACGTGTAAATGAACTTATAGATTTTAGAAGAAATACCGAATTTACGATACGCGTACGTTACGTCTGCTCTTATCGTAATTTCAGAACATGTGTAAATACCGTAACATCCAATAATTGTTTCAAAATATATTTGAATATAATTTATACAAACACCAAATAAAAATTTTAAATAACCATTCCTTTTCGGCAGAGATGAGTTGGGAGATTGCTCACGGGCAGGGTCGCGTGATTGTGGGGATCCCTTGGGGGCAAAAAACGGTGAAAGCTAAAGTACGAAACCAGAGGGCAGCACAGAATGCGATCGCACGATCCTGCCCCTGAGCAATCTCCCAACTCATCTCTGATTTAACAGATAAACCCAGAGATGAGTTGGGAGATTGCTCACGGGCAGGATCGTGCGATTGCATCCTGTGCTGCCCTCTGGTTTCGTACGTTAGCTTTCACCGTTTTTTG
>NW_019395171.1:0-14243 GCF_000612105.2 Orussus abietinus | reverse complement strand
TATTAGAAACTCCACAATTCACAGAGATCTACAAATCCCCTCAATATCCGACTACATAACAAAACTTACTAAAAATACATTCCTCTCAATCCAAGACCACCCCAACACGACTCTGACACACGCCATTAACTACGACCCCTCTCACCCACACAAATACAAACGACCAAAACTGGCAATAATATAACTTAATCAAAAACTTCCAGCTCCCTGGGCCAACCTCCAGGCTCCCCCCGCTTAAACTTCCCTCACCAAAACACGCTCCTATAGCACCTCACCCCCCCCCCCCCCCCCAAACACACACCCACTACAACAACCCCCTAACTCAATGATTGCAGGAGGAAAGGACGCAAGTCCAATACTCCTTGGCCAATACTTCAAGAGTCAGTCGCCTCAAGACAGTCACGTGACAGCAGTTCGAGGAACAGGACGGTTCAAGGAACACCGTAGTTGAAATTGAAGCGCAATAAAAATTCATCAACGAAATTGATCTCTGTCAGTGAAAATCCTCCAAAGTGTCCCCCGACGAGCAGACTACTGACTGACCACAACACAGGTACGCTGGGCCGGTCGGCCTCTACCCACCGACCATGCCCATCAATATAGACGAGTGCACCGCTGACGATCTGCCACAAATAATTGCAGAATGTCAGAGGCGTCTCGATATACTCACTCCAAAAGAAGACACTTCAAATAACTCTCCCACTTCTCCCGACGATTGCATGTCCCCCTCCGACTCAGGATCCCGAAACGGTGACGAAGATGAAGACGACAATCCTTACCAAATTGCACGCTCTAAGCGTAAGCGCAAATCCTCACGCCCCGTCTCACCTCCCACAACCTTACCCCCCAAAAAATCAAACCACCAACCGCCCCATCAATCTCACGCTCATACCTCCAACACCCGCATACCCCCCATCATCATCACCGACAAAACTAAATGGCCCTCCCTAACCCATGCCCTCGATACCAGCAATTCAAAATTCAACTCCGCCACCGACACCCCAGATGGAATCAAAATCACTCCATCCTCCACCAACGATTACCGCAGCATCACATCCACCATCCATTCCTTCGATATCCCGATGTTCACTTACTCACTACCCGAAGAGGCTACGCTCAAAATCGTCATTAGAGGAATCCCCACATGTTTCTCCCTCGATGACATCTCGAAAGATCTAGCAAACCAAAACATCACACCAACGAAAATAATACCCATGCTCAGGAAAGACAAAACCCCCATGCCACTCTTCATAGCCATCATACCCCGCAAACAAAAACACATTTATAACATCACCAACATCTACTGAATACGAGTACGAATCGAACATCTCCGTTCTCAACCCCACATCTCTCGATGCTACCGATGCCAACGTCATGGACACTCTCAAATAAACTGCACAGCTCCCCACAAATGCGTTAAATGCGGCGAAGGCCATCCGTCATACACCTGCACCAAAAAACGCGACATTCCCCCCACATGTGCCAATTGCGGAGGCCCCCACCCCGCAAACTTCCGGGGCTGCCCCAAAACTCCAACTCCTACCCCCAAAACCTCCAATTCACCCCCACCATCCCCTCCCAATCGATGGAACCATTCCACCCCAGCTGCCGCTACGCTCTTCGAACCCACCAACCCAATCCCCAAACCCCCCCACCCCCCTTAACACGCTGGAAGAATTCCTAACCAAACTCCAAGCTCTCTCCCAACACCTCACCCCCCTCCTAACTCACAATGGCTAATAAACCACATCCCCTACGCATAGCTTTCTGGAACGCAAACGACCTACTCCATAAAAAATTGGAACTTTCCACCTTCCTTTCATTTCATGACATAGATGTAATGTTAGTCAATGAAACTCACCTTATTCCCTCCCAAACACCCAAAATCCAAAACTACTCCCTATACAAAAATGATAGACCAACTCGTGGTGGCGGCACCGCCATCTACGTTAAACACTCCATCCCCCACTATCCCGGACCTAACCCATCTACACAACACATCGAAACCACTGCAGTTTTCATAAATCCTGCCCCCCCCCCTCGGACGCCTCCTATACATCTCCGCATATAAATCCCCTCAAAAACCTCTCCTGAACGCCGACCTCGACAAACTATTCCCAGACCCCCACCCAAGGCTCGTGGCGGGGGATCTCAACTGCAAACACCCCTCCTGGCAAAGCCGCAACACTAACTCCAACGGACAAATACTCAACAGATATGCATCCTCACATCCTCACATCACCATAATCGGCCCCTCCTCACCCACCTACTACAGGGGCGATCAACGTCCAGATGTTCTAGACATAGCCATCCACCAAAACCATACACTACAACCTTTCATCACGACAGTCTCCGAATTAAGCTCTGACCATAACCCCGTCATCCTTTACTTCGACAATCCCATCTCCCTTTCCCCACCCACCAAAAAACGCACCGACTGGCAATCCTTCACCTCACTCATGAAAGAAATAGGCCCAGTCCCAAAAATCCACAGCATCAACGACCTCGAAGCATCAATTTCATACTTCCAAAACACAATTAAACATAACATAAGCGCAGCCTCCACCGGCCCCCCTAACCACCAACTCCCCCTCTCCCAGCTCTCATCCGCAGACTAATTAAATTGAAAAATCGCGCCAAACGAATTTTCCAACGCACACTCTACCCTGAAGATACGCACACCCTCAACTCACTCCAAAGTAAACTCAGACGCTCCCGTCACATCCATAATAACAAACAATGGAACCGAAAAATCCTCTCCCTCTCCACCAACGATAACTCCCTCTGGAAAATAACCAAAATCCTCCGAGGCAAAACTTCCTACCAAATCCCTCCACTACATGGACCTAACGGTCTGGTATACTCTCCTCTGGAAAAAGCCGAAACTCTCGACAATTACCTCAAGAGTCAATGCCAAACAAATCTCACGCATGCTAACCTTGATCACATCGACAAAATCGAGTCAACAGTCAACAAATTTCTCCACACCCACCCCACCGACTATATCCTCCCCACATCTCCCTCCGAAATCCAAACCATCATATCCAAACTCAAACCCAAAAAAGCCCCCGGCCCAGATTCTATTCCTAACCAAGCCTTAAAAACCCTACCCTTCAAAGCCATACTCTACCTAAACTCCATACTCAACGCCATGCTCAGATTACACCACTTCCCCACTCAATGGAAAAATGCTAACATCATCCTCTTCCTCAAACCCCAAAAAAATCCCACCTTCCCCCAAAACTACCGACCCATTAGCCTACTCCCTTCCCTCGGAAAACTCGCCGAAAGAATCATCCTCAACAGACTAACCAAATTCATTAACATCCTAGAAATCACCCCAAACTTCCAATTCGGATTCCGCTCTCAACACTCAACAGTACACCAACTCTCCCGAATCCTCGAATACACCTATTACGGCCTCAATAATAATCAAGCCACCGGGGCAATTTTTCTCGACCTGGCCAAAGCCTTTGATAAGGTCTGGCATCACGGCCTTCTCTTTAAAATGATAACCGCCTAAATCAGCCCCAAATTAATTCACCTCATAGCATCCTACCTACAAAATCGTACCTTCCAGGTCAAACTTCCCGAAGCGACCTCCTCTTCCAAAGACCTCGTTGCCGGAGTCCCCCAAGGCTCAGTACTCTCCCCCCACCTATTCAACTTATACACCCACGACATCCCTCTCACCGAAAATACTATCCTTGCTCAATACCCCGACGATACAGCAGTCCTCTCACGCTCCTGGAGTGTAGACCTCCTCTCCAAAAGAACCCAATCCTCACTGGACACTCTCGAAGAATGGTTTATAGACTGGTTATTTGAAGTCAACCCAGAAAAAAGCTCAGCCATTATTTTCACCCGAAAACTAAAACACAACCCAACTCAGGACCTCCAAATATTCAACCAGAATATCCCATGGAAAAACCAAGTCACCTACCTAGCTGTGATAGTAGACAAGAGACTCACCCTCTCCCCTCACATACAATCCGCGGCTTTCAAAGGACGCGGCTCCTTCAACTCCCTAGCCCCCCTCTTCTGCCGGAAAAGTAAACTCTCTCTATCCAACAAACTCCTTCTTTACAAAACAATCACCCGACCGATTATGCTTTATGCGGCCCCCATCTGGGGTCACGCATCCTCTTCAAAAATCCACTCCCTCCAAATCATCCAAAATAATATCCTCCGCATGATAACAGGCGCGCCCTGGTTCGTCCGAAACTCGATCCTTCACCAAGATACCAACCTACCTCTCATCACCACCGTTATCCAAAATCTAGCCAAAAACTTCTAATCCACCACGACTAACCATCCAAATCCTCTCATACGCCAAGCCACGGACTACGACCCACAACTCCATATCAAACCCAAACGCCCCAAAACTATCCTCCCCACCACCTGAATCTCCACCAATAGCCGAAGGGCTCCCCTCTCATGAAACTGCACGCTTAGCAGGCTCCAATCCAACCAACTCATGATCCCCTCCACTCACAAGATGACGGGGCGAAGGTCTTTATAAAGACCGGCCCATCAGACAAAATTCAGTTTCAGTTTCAGTTTCGCCTCAAGACTCTCATCGAGGAGCATCATCCAGGATAAAGGAATTCCCATAATCCGAAATTTTTATTTCGCCAACAAATTCCTGCACCTCTGGCCAGATTCTTCAGCGCTCCACGGACCACTAGCCAACCTGATGACCAGAGGGACTAGGATCAATCGTCAGACTGCAGTACTCGAGCCTCTGCTTTGGGCTCCATCATATATTCTTACGTTCATGACTAGGAGACGTCAGAATTCATTGGCTTGAGTTTAACCAAAGAATATGTCTATAGAAGCCCAGAGTGATACGGGCCTTTGATGCCCGGAAAAGTTGACTAACATTTTAGTTATGTAACCAACTGTACGGTGGCGCCACGGTCGTTTCCACCCCCTTCTTCCCCAGCCATTTTCTATGTCATGTTCTCTCATTATGATGGAAACATCCTCTCTTCGTCTTATACACACTGTCTACCGGGCCTCTCCCACTCTTCTCGGAGAAACTCCGCCTCCTTCTGTACCTCTTTCTACCGTGGTGTCGAACA
Source organism: Orussus abietinus (assembly GCF_000612105.2). Lineage (NCBI taxonomy): Eukaryota > Metazoa > Arthropoda > Insecta > Hymenoptera > Orussidae > Orussus > Orussus abietinus. Next base: position 9,159 of record NW_019395171.1, on the reverse strand, counting down.
CAGTTGGCTAACATGCGTTCTCTCTCTTACAGATCGTCCATTCCCCTTCCATGTACCCCTCCCGGATTCTCGGTGCATCTCTTGTTCTCTCTTGCGTTCTCTCTCTTACAGATCGTCCATTCCCCTTCCATGTACCCCTCCCGGATTCTCTGTGCATCTCTTGTTCTCTACCACGTAGGATACGTTGGCTAACACGTGCCTTCTGTCTCTTACTGACGTCCTTCCCTTCCCATGTAACCCTCCGCTGGCGGGAAGTTCCCGTCGTTCTATACGTGTCTTCCTTTTTCCGCCACGTAGGATACGTTGGCTAACACGTGCGTTCTCTCTCTTACAGACGTCTGTTCCCTTTCCGTATACGACACGATGGGCAGAGTTCCGCCATCTTGTACCTGTCTTTCTTTCTCTCCACCTAGGATACATTGGCTAACATGTACTTTCGTTCTTTTACAGATCGACTGTTCCCTTTTCGTGCATGCCTTGACGCACAAAGTTCCCGCCGTTTTATGTTCGTCTCTCTTTCTCCTATTAAGTAACATATGTGGACTAACCTTGCGTTCATTTTTGTCAGCATTCCCTTTTTCTTGACACCTCGTGTTTCGTTTCGAGCGTCCACATGCTACGGGTTAGGGCATTTGAATACCACGTATATTTCTATACGTAAATAGGATAATATTGCAATACAGAATGCCATTGAGAGGTGTTTCTGTATATAGTGGATGTCATACATCATCTGAAGGATATCATATCAAAATATAATGAGCGAGGAATGTGCGATTCAGAACAAGCTTCAATCTCTCAGCGGCAGCTATCAGCAGCTATGGAGCCTTCTGTGGTATCTCAGTTCTAAATTTGTTTTTGTCCATTGTCGACGGCGCGTTGGGGGGGGGGGGGGGCGAATCCCCGCATAGGGCAGTTCACACCGCCCATGCTCTTCCCCGAACTTTGTCCTGCTTTAATTCGTCCGTGCTGCTATCTAGCGCCCCGCTTGATTACTATTTATTGGTTAGCAAGTGTCAACACGGGAACCGGGCTTCTATGAAGAGTTCTGTAGGCTTTGGTTTAACCATTTAAGAATATTTATGAATTAGAACTATAAAGCAACCAGAATTGTGGTACTGGGCCCATACTCTTGGGCCGAAAGAGCCGTCACACGAAAACAAACAAACAAACTATAAAGCAGCGAGATGGATATTTTAAAGGCAGAAATTATGAAGAAGAAGCGACAGCTGGAAGAAAGTAATGTTTTGGTGAGTCTCAATTGCTTGAAATCAAGTACTATGGGGCTTTAAAAGTTATGCTATGTTTCTAAGAAAGATATTGTAAATTGTAGCAAAATGATAGAAAATATTTCAAAAGAGGTGAATTATTGTCGAAAGAACGTGAAGTTGCGGAAAATAGAGGAGGAAGTAAGGATAATGTCATGTCAGACTTGAATGAACAATTTGAACGGTCTGTGACTGATAACGGTTCCGAGCATTTAGCTCTCTCTAGGCCTGAAGTAATCCGCCGTTTACGTGAACGTGGAGAACCAATTTTATTGTTCGGAGAAACAGAATTAGAAGCTTTTAAACGACTGAGGAAATGTGAAATTCTTGAACCTGAGGTTAACAAGGTAAGTCAAATTAAATAATATGGATAATTTTTTGCTTGCTAATCTTCTCTTCAAAAGATAAAATAAACGTATTTTAATTTTTATGTTAAGGGTTTCCGAAATGACTTCCAAGAAGCTATGGAACAAGTTGATCAAGCTTATCTCAATGAGATTTTGACATCCTCAAAACCCCAAGGTCGGGATGGAAAAGGTGACGTAAATGTACCAGATGAAGGTATTACATATGAAGATATACAAAAAATGTCTGCTAAATTGAATAATGGTGACAGAGATTATGATATGAATGTCATCACACAATTCCTGCAATTCATGGTACAAATGTGGGGAAACCAATTAAATAGTAAGTCAACAGCTGAAAAAATGAGTACAAGAGGAAAGATGGCTAGTGCAACATATACCCAAACCAGGGAATATTTGAAACCCTTATTAAGAAAACTAAAAAATAAATCACTGCCTGAAGACATCACTGATAGTTTAACAGAAATTGTAAAACATTTACTGGAACGCAATTATATACTGGTAACAAGACATGCAAATAAGTACATGTTTATAAATATTTGAGCATTTCTAATTAATGAAAAACTGGTTTATTTGTTATATAGGCCAGTGATGCGTATCTTCAAATGGCAATTGGAAATTCTCCTTGGCCCATTGGTGTTACGATGGTTGGTATTCATGCACGTACCGGAAGAGAAAAAATTTTTTCCAAAAATGTTGCACATGTAATGAATGATGAAACACAAAGAAAATACATTCAAGCTCTGAAGAGGCTCATGACCAAGTGTCAAGAATATTATCCTACTGACCCATCAAGATGTGTTGAGTATTCAAAAACATAGTTATTTTGAGGCAAGTTTAGTAGGTTTATGTAACAAGTTCATCAGAACTAGCATTAAGTAATTCAATAATGTCATTCATTTTTAAATACTTATAAAATTAAAGCCATAATTGTGTGTGTAATTAGGGTAAAACATTGTGTGTACATATACTGTATATACAGACATATTTACATATAAAATTGAGACCATAAAATAATAACTGGCAATCTTTAATTTGCTGAAATAGCTCTTGATCGTTCCACTGCAGCCTCAATAGTGTCAATGAGAGTTGCCCTGTAAAGATGTGAAAATTAAAATTTGTATTAAATGTGATAGGAAAAATGTCTAACCTTACATCAGGCATTTATGTCTTTATATAAAATTTACCGTAGTCCCCCCTTTTCCAATGCATGTAAACCTCCAATTGTTGTACCTCCTGGAGAACATACTTCATCTTTAAGTTCTCCAGGATGTTTACCAGTATCTTGAACCATCTTTGCAGATCCATGCATTATTTGCGTTGCTAATCGAAGGGCGAGATCTCTTGGAACTCCCATCTTTACAGCACCATCTGCTATTGCCTCTAGCATGACAAACATCTGTAATAGTGATAATATTTAAAATTTACAAATTTAATTAGAAATAAACACGGATTTAATTGTTTAGTATTCTTGTAATATACTTACATAAGCTGGCCCACAACCAACAAGTGCTCCAACAGCATTCATTTGAGTCTCTGGTACAACATCAACCATACCAATGGAAGACATAAGTTTTTTTAATTGAACAACGTCTTGTTCAGTTACACGTTCGTCTACACTAAACACTACATAGAGGTTTATAATGTATTATATTTACAAATACCTTATACTGTTCAAATTTTCTAAACTACTGAATTTCTTACCTGTACACCCAGCCCCAACTAAAAGAGGTGTATTCAGAGTAGACCGTACTATTCTTGCTTCAGGTAATACAGGTAAAATAATCTACGATACAGTAAACAGTATTTTTCCTACGTACAATAATGTACTATTGAGCAATTGTATCATTCCCTAGTCTTGAATTTTCACCTTGCGCAATGTATCCAGTGAAATACCAGCAAGAGCTGACACAATCAGACAACTCTCAGCAGGACCAGGCAATGTTTTTGCTATACCTTTTACTGCATCCTTCAGAGCAGTAGTTTTTACTGCTAGAAATATAGTCTTACATTTTGTCACAACAACACCATTTTCAGTCGTGACATTAACACCTAAGTCTCTCCATCGTCTGTGCATTGGTACATATGGTTCTGCAACATATACCTTCGATGACTCCACTAAACCTAAAGAAAAAGATTTGCAATGATTATAACTTAAACAGAGGATACGAAGAAGTATAACTATATAAGCTACATATAGTTTACGTGTTTTTATTATTCCTTTCCCAATAGAATAGGCTATGTTACCCCCACCAATAAATCCAATAAAGCTTCCATCGTTTTCCTGAGAATACATGCGTCTTAAAGTAGCTGTAATGTGAAAAGAACAAAAAGTAATATGGCTTAACCTTATTTGTTGAAATTAATTAGTAATTTAATATCAGAAGTGAGACACCTATTAACATTTTGCTTTCAATTTATGGCATGAAAATTTTTGACTTGCATTTTTGAAAAGTACTAGTGAATCATGGGTAATTAAAAAGTGCAAGAACATAAATTAAAGGGTCAATTAAACCAGCATTCATCTCATTTTATCGTCGTAGAGAATCTAAACGTGTATTCAATACTCAATTAATTGAACATTCCTTTTTTTTCATATAAATTGTGTGTGTATATGTGTGTTCTATGTCGCGTGCGTGTGCGCGCGAAGTATAATTAAACAAATACAGAATAATTTTCAGTTTCTAAATTCTATACTTCAAGTTGAGAGAATTTAAATTACACTCACCCATTGGACCTCGAAAACTGTTCAAGAAATTCTTACACTGAAGCACTGTATTTCTGCATATATGAGGCATTGTAACAAACCTGTTAAGAAAAGATACTAATTGACGTTGATTCGTCTATTCGTAATTACAGCGTGCGTACACTTCAATTTCGCATAAATGATATGCAAATATGACGAATCTTCGTGAACACTGAATTTGTATTGAAATTATATAAACCAGCACACCCAATAGAAGGGGTTGCATCAATGCCTGGTATTTTACCTGTATCAATTTACATCAACCTAATCAGGACCACTTTGATGTGTGTGATAGTGAAAGGTAAGAATAGCAAGATAACGCATGTTCGTATATTCTTCAATAGGGCCGTTCGTCAGACAAGAATGCGTATTGTCTTCTCTGGCAATATACAATAGTCGCGTTTACGGTAGTGCATACACTGGACTCCGTCGATGGTTCCTCCTGTCCGCTCTGCCCTCTCCGGCCGGGCAGCGTACTAGCGGCGGGAGCAGTGCGGAATTTGAATCGCCTGAGGGGCAGAATGGATTTCCTAAAGAAAATAAATATTTATAAACAAAAACAATNTTATAAACAAAAACAATTAATGAAAATTATTTTAGTATTATTGTGGAGCGTCCCTGACCCACCTAACGTAGCTTTTGTTAAATGATAATTTACAGAATTTTATAAAGAATATAATAGAACATGTTCTATTAAATGTTAACAAGTTTCTTAGCAATTCAATTGTTCCATCCACTGAACCGAAGTTAGAATATTATCTTAGCTTAACAGAAATAGTTTCTAAATATATAAACAGTGAAATGCCGTAGGAAAATTTACAATGCATCAACTTTCGGACATAGAAACGAAATCGTGATTTCATGCCTTATATATATTGTAACGGGTACAAATTAGAAGTGCACGAGACTGTGCTGTGGCCATTGTTTCGGCATACGTAGGACATGCGCGATTAGGATGGCATGAGAGTAGGGAGGCCTCGGAAGAGGGAGGTGCTGCTCGCGAGCGCGGCGCGTCGCGAGAGAGCACTCTTAGCCTGGGATATCAATCGTATAACGATCAACGGCTTTTTCTCTTGGCTCGAAACTTTCGACTTGAGCGCAGCGTATCAGAATCGGTATCGAGAACCGTACTCGCTAGTTCGCGATCGAGAAATTCATGCCTCCTGCATCCTTCACCCCTTGTATTCCTCCAAACCAATTTCCTACATCATCCCATCGGTTTTGGTATTGCACCAACTGGCGAACACCTTTTTCCACAAACCAAACCTAATTACCAGTCAATATCCGCGATTGGCTAATTTAGAATAAGCCATACTAACCCCCGTAGATCCAAGCTCAGGGAAGAATCATAGATTCGCGGAACTAAGTAGTCCGCGACCCGGTACTAAAACTCAATTAGTAAAAAATAGATCTCGTTCTGGCTGATCAGCCACTCCCACAGTAAAGTTAGGATTCTCTGAACAAAGTTCAAAAAGGAACCTCAAATTTATTCCTATAGGATCAGTTAGACCTATGTTCGGAATAGATTTCGGTATGCGGATCAAGTAAAACGGAAAGTCAGCAAACTTGATGCACGGACTAGGGACTAACCGCCCTAAACTTCTCAACAGTCCAAATTTATCCAAAAAACCTGAAGTTCCATTATTCCAAATCCTGCCGATTCCCCGAATTCTGCCATCCGCCTCTCGATTCCAAGAATCACGTCGGCACCTTTGGTCCCCGCAGCGGTGGAAGACTCGCGACGAGATTCTGAGAATTCCCGTCGATTTAAGAGGACAGCCGTTATCTCTCTCGACGCAGGAATCCGTCGGCCATTCGGCACCGGAAGATTCGCGACGTAATTCCGAGAATTCCCTTCGTCCGTCGATTTTTGGAGGACAGCCGTTATCTCCCTCGACGCAGGAATCCGCCAGCTCTCGTCGGCCGCGCCGTCCGCCACTCAATTCCAAGAATCGCGTCGGCACTTTTGGTCCCCGCAACGGCGGAAGACTCGCGACGAGATTCTGAGAATTCCCGTCGATCTTGGAGAACAGCCGTTATCTCCCTCGACGCAGGAATCCGCTGGCTCTCGTCGGCCGCAACGTAATTCCGCGAATTTGTCGACTTCGGAGAATTAGGAATCTGTTGGCTCTCGTAGACGTCGCACTTTGGAATCTTCCGGAACCTTTACCTCAAAGGCGGAAGCCGCTAACGTTTAATGGGGTGATTGCGATTCTAAGAACTTTTTTAGCTGTCAACGATACAAAAATTCGCGGTACAGATATCGACCGTAATTCCGCGAATTTGTCGACTTCGGAGAATTAGCTCTCGTAGACGTCGGACGATAGCACATTGGAACCTTCTAGAACTTTTGACTTCAAATGCTTCTCTCTGTCTCTCACCGTCAACGATTCCAAGAAATCCCCCTACCATTTTTTTTTGGAACAAAGAGGGCTCCCTGTATAAAAGGGCTGCATCGAGATGTATTCATTATTCTGATTGTTAGCGAAGCCTTCGCACACGTTTAAAAATGGATACCGCAAAGTGTAAGAAATTGATTGAGATTATGGAGGGAGCTTATACAGTATTGAAGAAACAAAGTTCGAACGCGGAAATTGAAAAGTGGGTAAAAATTGGTGTTCAGAATATTAGACTCCTCTGTAAAATGTTAAAAAAAAAAAGTCACGCTAACGATCGGGGAGAAGACAAAGATCTTAACGACCATCGGAACGTTAAAATCTCTCTATGAAAAGTTTAAAGGATTTCGAAAAAGAAGTGAAGTGACAGAGTACACTGGGGTGATTTGGAATCGGCCTTCAAGGGAAGAATAAGGACCGGAGTGATAACGAACCTGCGATGCAAGGACTTGAAGCATTTCCTAGAGGATTCAAGAAAATTGTTCACTACCAGGGTGAATAATGTGCTCCGAAAGGATGGAAACGTGAAAGTGAACGTCGTTTTGTCGTGCAAATTCGAGACTACGAAAGGCGGTGGGATCATTGAAGAGATTAAATTCTTTAATACTAGAAACGAAATTATTCTACCTTCGACGAACATCGACGAGTGGTTTAACGTGAACGTGACGAACAAATTGTTAACCAAGATCGAAGACTTCCAGGAAAGAGAATCGGGCTGGTCACTGTTAGAAATTACAAATTTGACGGTAAATATCAACAGATACATTCCTATCCACGGTGGCTTGTCGACTTTCATCGAATTACTTGAAGACATTCGACGCAAGAAAGCAGTTGTGAACATTAAGAACAGTGATCTCTTTTGCTTCCTCTGGTTGGTAAATGCAACTCTGCGTCCAGCGACGTCTAATGTAAACTTAATCGAATCGTACCCGCATTTCAGTTCAGTGTTAAATTATAAAGGTTTAAATTTTCCCATTGGTTTGAAGGACGTGCCAAAGTTGGAAAGGATGAGTAATTTAAAAATTAACATTTTCGGCATAGAACGCGATAAAAATAGTAGCGTGATCGTACCGATTTATGTAAGTCAGTAACGTTCGGGTAAAGAGACGATTCATCTGCTCATGTTAGAAACGGCAGTTTTTTCAAACGGTGCAGATGGTAACGTGTATCATTTCGCTTGGATTCGAAATTTATCGCGACTTTTAAGTTCACAAATTTCTAAACGAGAGCATCAGACGAAATTGTGCGATCAATGCCTCTGTCATTTTAAAACGAAAAATTAATTCGAAAAACAGACTAGATTGCGTAAATTCCAATAAGTGTCGAGTAATTTTACCCGATGAGAAAGAGCGAATGTTAAAGTTTAAGAATTATAAGTATCAAGAGGCAGTACCGTTCGCTATTTACGCCGATATTGAATGCATGGTAGAACCAGTTGCCAGTACACTTCAATCGGGAAACACGACACCCATTCAAAAACATGTTCCACATAGTATCGCGTATTATCTGAACTGTACCTTTGACGAATCTTTGTCACAATTTGAAATTAAACGTGGAAGTAACTGCATAGAGTGGTTCATGAATCAGTTGCAGGAATTGGCTCAGTCGATAGAATTTTATCATAAACGTATCGTTTCCATGGAGCCTTTGAATTGTACACAGATACAACAGTTCAATGCGGCAAATGTTTGTTACATTTGTGAAAAACCGTTTACATTGCAGGATCTCAAACATTGTGATCATTGTCATTTCACAGGCAAGTATCGCGGTGCCGCTCATCCAGGTTGTAATTTGAATTATCAGAATTCCCATACAGTTCCCGTACTTTTTCACAACCTATCCGGTTACGATGCACATTTTCTGATCAAGGCTTTTTTAGCTACCTCCTTCGAGGGTTCGATAAATCTACCGATAAGCAAGGAACGATACATATCGTTTACAAAGAACGTCAAAGGTACGCGTCTTAACTTTCTATTCCTAGACTCAGGTTTATGGCGAGCACTATCGAAAAATTGTCATTTTATTTAAATGATAATGGAAAATTAATTACGCGTAAACATTGTAATAACGTAGAGGAGTTTAAACTATTGACGAGGAAAGGTGTCTTTCCTTACGAGTATATCGATTCTTGGAAAAAACTTGAGGAGACGCGGTTACCTCCGAAAGAAAAGTTTTTTCAAAATTAAATAATGAGGAAATTTCTGAAAATGATTACGAACATGTATCTAAAGTTTGGCACACTTTCGGTATTCAAACATTAGGAGAATATTCCGATTTATATTTGAAGACCGATGCTACACTTGTAGCTGATATATTTGACAATTTTCGGCGTAACTGCTTCTCCACGTATAAATTAGATCCTCTACATTATTATACCGCACCCGGAC
>NW_019395170.1:0-14559 GCF_000612105.2 Orussus abietinus | reverse complement strand
TATTATTCTTGAAAATTTCATATTGGATTTATCCTTAACCCTTTCACCTATAACTACGAGTCTGACTCGTGGCAAAGTCGCGCAATTGGCATATATCGTATAGGCTAAGGGGTTAAATTCTACTCTTGGATTTTGACATGAAATTGTACTCCTAAAATTTATTCTCGAGTTTTTATATTGTTTTATTGTTAAACTTATCCTTGAATCCTGGTTCTAAATTGTGGTCTGAACTTTGATATTGCATTGAGATTGCACACGTAATAAGACATGGAGGATACCAGTCTTCGATTTTGTTAAGGTAGGTTTGCAATCTTGAATTCTGGCATTTGTAATTTTATTGTGTATTTTGTTCTTGCAATTTCCATGTTCATGCATTATTTGGATTGTATTTACTGAAATCGACCCCATATAATTCAGGAACCATTTGATTGTATTTGTAAGTTGAATTTAAATTATTGTCTAGTAATACAATTTTTGTTGTTAAATCCCTAGTTTTTATTATTTCCACCCTTGACCCTCTGTGCGCCCCAGTCCCTGGCTCTACGATTTAATTCGTGGCCAAAAAGGGGGTTTTGATCCGTAACAGGTAAGCTGATCTGAGTGCGGATCAAGAATTTGTTACACTTTGACGTAACAATATCATAACGAGTCTTTGCCGGCCTGAACCACTCTCTCACTCTAAGATCAAATTTCCTTTTGTCGACGTTATGACATCGTCATAAAAGTGATCCTGTAATAAGGAAGGACTTGTATGATATAACATGATAATAGATATGTGTTTTGTTTAATTATTGCTTTATGAAATTTCATAACTAAAAGAACGACGCATACGAAACACCAAATTTAAGAACTCCAGTTCGTTGAGTTTCAGTTTTTCCTTACGTCCTTCCCAGGAATATTGCATTGCGAAGTGATTACTAAACGTTTGAATTAGAATTCTTTTCACATTATCGTCAAGCTCTGTTCCACCAATGGCATCGAAATACTGCGTCTGTTAAGATCGTATTACAATTACGTTTAAAAATATGCATTTCACATTGTACAATTATTTTGCCTACAAACTAACCCAGTTTAATCACTGTTAAAAAGTTACATAATAGCTAAAAGTATTAATTGATCCATCTTCCCTGGATTATTTTTCAATTCATCTTCTAATATTCTCAACTGCTGAGGTATTTCCAAAGGGAATGCACTATCTAACTGTACAATGACTTCCAAATCAACTTAGTGCTCTTCTGATTGAAGTGTTGGTTCTTTTGAATTTTCTGTAGAACTCCACATATGCATTGTATGTCAATTTTTATATGTTTGAGGTCCCTTTCTATAGTGGATAAATGTTCTGAAATTACAAAATACTTGTAGATTTCTATATTTTTAATAAATTTTATGATTATAATACAGTAACAAACCTGCTAACTAATTCACATATGCCATATGTTCAAATATCTGACTATCTGCAACATTTTAGGAATCAAGGATTTATTATGCTTGTTTATAAATAATATAAGGTAAACTATGCTAGGGTTCTCACTTTTTGAGGTTTCCTCTTGATCGTCGATCACCTCCTCAGCTGTACATAGATTTATTAGTAACTACAATTTATTAGTACTACAAATACAAAAGCGACACTAAAATTCAATTGATGCAAACATTAATATAAAGTTTAAATACAACTAATGGATACTATTATTTACTTGTGTCTGTTTGGGAAGAGGTTGCAACATCTCTCAGCTGAGTACCTGTAGATTTATTTGTCATTATTTTCCCATCCTCGGCATCAGTTGTGTTAATATCAGATGTACCTTCAAATATTGATAGTTTTGAAACTGCTTCTTCGTAAATGCCTGCATGTAACATACAATTACTTCTTAAATGAATTTTAACATCATGAGTTAATTTTATGAATAATGGTAATTTGAAAAATATATGTTCATGGATATTTGCAGAAATTATAATACATACTATAATTCCCAAAATTTCTTATAATTTTGTATGATTTCCAAGTGGGCGTTGGTTCTGCTCTTGAAATAATAGCTTTCTGTAACTTTTTATCAGATTTAGTGGTTGGGTACAATGATGTTTCACCTTCACGAACCAATTAGGTGGTATAACTCCTAATTCATCAGCAAACTGTGCAACCCAAAAGCGTGTATTCGAATTCATTTTCAAAGCTTTATTACCGGAAAAGAAATGAAACAAATGCAATTAGGGCCGGTTGCACCAATATTCGAGTTAAAATCCTTAATCAAGATTTGCAAGATAGACTATTTTAGTATAATAAACACAGATACATGGTTTTCGATTCTTTTACTGTGAAATAAAAATAATAGCTAAACGGTCTGCAAGCATTTAAGCATTTTGTAGGAACCAAAACAAATTAGTAGAGAATATTAAGAATATGTAGGGAGAGTCATGTCGCGTAAACTTTCGTAAAATAAACTAGATTCCCTCGTACACGTAACCAAGCATCGCAATACAATTTTCGTTATCCGCGAACCGATCCATTCGAAGCCGGCTCGACACGTCAATTTGGGAGAGATTTGGGGCGAATGGACCTTCGTGGAGAAGTCTGTTCAAGTTTTCCCACTTGAGAAATAATGTTTCTCCGTTTAGGAGAAGGATCTGTACTTATCTCTTGGTTCTTTGGATTTCCCGCACCGTTCCGGGTCCCAAAGAGGCAATTGATAAAGAACCTAACCATGCCGGAGTTCACAGGTCCTCCTGGCTCGTGGACGCACCTATGCCCTCCTTCCGATGCCTCCGCACTTGGTCCGCTTTTTTTTGGGCTTCCTCCTAGGCCGAGGTCTCCTTTTCGTGATCCCGGACTCCCTATCTGACTCTCGGCCTTCTTCCTTATCCCAAAAACCCCTTTCCACTTTTCCCCTTCTCCACGCGGGCCCTTTCATAAACGGCACCGACTCGCTGCGCTCTCGCACGATACTTGTAACTCTTACAATATTATGTGTAAGTATCTATACAGACCCTAAACTTTGCATCAAAAACCAATTTTCATGTTATGCACAAATGCTAAGTAAAAGATTTGTAGGCCCCCGTTTAACTATTTGAACGTTTAAAGATTTAAATAAAAAATATTTTTACCATATAATCATATAAAGAGGAATCTTTTTTCAACAGCTCTTCCAAATGGTTGAACTCTTGAATGTTTTTCAGTGGGAAGTTCGGACAATTATCTGATAGAACAAGACGATTCGTATTTATATTTCTATTTTGTTGAACTATGTCATGTAACAATAGAGTTTACTGATTCACATCTTCCGTCAGTTTTGACAGCGAGTATAGCACTGTACTTTGAAATTCTGAAAAAATTGAATGAAACTTTAGAAAAATGAAATTACATTGTGGGCGTGATACTGTTACGAGGCTACCCGTTTTTCCTCGAAATAGAGAGGCGCGCATTCTATTAACTATGAGTCAGTTCCGTAAGATAAATATCGAATCCAAGCAACGACAGTATCGTCAGATTAAACCGAAAAAATAACAACGAGTGGAACAATCATCGAGGAATGTTTTGGCTTATTCGCACGCGCTCCGCATCGAACTGCACTTCGGACCAAAACACGGACCTACTCTTCCGTCAACATAGTGACTACCTCAGCACTTCCGATCCAACTTCCAACAATAAAATCCAGAAACAAAGAAACCGGACCCTGTTCTCATGGGCATCTCAAGGATAAGATCTCGTATAAAAGCAGTATAGTAGCAGTATGGCAGTCGTATAGAAGAGTTCAAGACAGCGTACAAAGCAGTCTCAGGAACGAGGCTGGAGCTCGGAAGAGCTGACCGTACCGTAGTAACAGTTGTGCGTTTCGGTACTCCGACATCCACGAGCCAACAGTGAGAAGAACGACGGCGCTGCGAATTCCGGACCAGCGGGCGAATCTTAGGAAGCTCCAACCCTAGGGCACGCCCCGGTTTGAAGGCGTTCACGTGCATCGCAACCGGCAGGACGTAGAAGAGACGTCACCGGAAGTAAAAGCCTCTGCGAAGCCAAGGTACAGGTCCTCTTCGAAGAGTTCCACTCTTCCATTCTTGCACTCTTTTACTCTTTTATCACTCTATATCGAACCCTATTCCAAATTACTAACTCGCAACAGAATTCGGTATCTACCTCCCGGTAACAACTATCAAATTGTAACTCCTCAAGTATGAATCGCAACTCATTAGCCGCCCTTGCTGCAAAGAATTCCGCGTCAGCATTCCGCAATTGATACGCGGACGTATCTCGATTACACTTCCGCGAGGCGCTAGCGCGCGGCCTACAACGTCCTTGTCTCGACTCGCGACGATCTGCTTAGCGCAGCACATATTTGTACACCTTACCCCCATGGACATTGTACCCCTTATATCATAAATTGAACTGCTTAATTCAATGCAACATAACGACTTGGTTCTCACGAAACCTTAAAACCCTCCTGTGTCCTTATTGCAACTTTCCAACACTCTTTGAGGACCAAAAAACCTATCGATCCCACCAAAGAGGTTGACCTAGCCGCTCGGGTTATCCTCTCCATATCTCTCAAATAATATACTGGTTACGTGTGCGTACGAGTTAATATCTCTACAAACAGTATACCGCTCTGAGGAATCTGCAAAATTCCCCCGGCCTCGCTAGCCACTCGGCCGCCACGTAACAATATAGTTACATACATATAAATAACAGCAGGTATAACTTTACTGTAACTGTACAATGTTTGAAAAATATTTTTATCCTACTAATGAAATAAAAAATGTTTTTTGTTAATTTGTAACGATAGAACTCGAGGGCGTGAGTTAGGTGGCAACCTCGCGCACCGCGGTCCACGTTCGGGTCTCTTCCCGCGACAGTGGTCCGCTCGAAGCGTTTGAGTATCCGAGGGGTAATGCCTGGGTGGAGTAAGATATTCTTAGGTTTTGGTAACAATAATAAAGTTTATTGGATGTACATCGGTTGCCGGTCGGCGTCAGTTGCTTCAGGTCTGAAAGTAAAACGTTGGGAGCAGACCGGATACGAACGGGATCGTACTTAATACTAATTGTTTACAATATGAATTATATGTTAGTTGCGGTACTAATTCTAACCCTATTGTTCGACCTCCCGGGTCGGAGAGGTGACACGGTATACAAGCTCGGCTCGTATCGCCTCTTGTCGGATTTATCTTCGGAGATGCGAATTCGCGCCTATAGTGATTCGAGGTCTCGTCCTGCGAATCGGGTTTGAGAGTTTAGGCGGGTATCCTCACTTCCTACGACACTGACTTGCTCTATTTTCCCGGGCCTCTTATAGTGCCCGGGAGGCTCGCGCGTTTGCGAGAGAGCGCGGGCCGTGGGTTGTCGCGCTTGCGTGTGGTTCGGCTTCGGGCGCCCTGGTCCGAGGCACACGGCTCGTTACAAATTCTTATAACAAACTATTTAAAAATTCCATTTTACATTTTTAGTAACATTTATATTGTCAAAAAACAACGCAGCTTGATTTTATCAAACAGAGTATTGTTCAAATTTTAGGAAATGGAATTTTTAAACTTTGTTTCGAGTCGATCATTTAGTGTTTTTCCAGTAAGGGTAAATAGAATGATTATTCATTATTTAAAAATATATGTAATATACTGTGACGTGGTATATTTTTGTCACTCCACGGCGATCACAACTTTCGGCCGACATCTTTTTTTTTTTCATTCTTTAGTTGCAGGGTCCGAGGTCCGACGGTCACCGACCCTTTTTTTTCTTTTACGAGGATAAAATCCCTGACGGACACCCCCGCCCCCGAGGGAGGGGCGGGGGTAGTGTGGGGCTTGCACCCACTAAAAACTCCTCGGTGGCCACCTTCGGCGCATTAGGGGGGGCTGCGGGATCGATTGCGCAACCGCGGCCCCCCCGCGCCCCGCCCGGAATCCGGGCTCGTCTCGGGGGGGACGGTCACCGACGCGGGGGAGAGGGAAAGCATGTCTAATTAATAACCAAATTAAGCTTAATATTTTGTTGCAACCTAATTTAGCGATCCACGGGAACTCTTCCCAATTTCCTGTAAGGGGTCATCCATTCGTTTTTTGAGTTCCCGGGCGTGCTCTCGAGCACTCGCAGATATTCGGGATGAATATTTGGCGAGGTGACTGAGAGCTCGCCAAATTTCTCTATCGCGTAGCGAGGCTCCGGTCGCTAGGCCGGAGCGTCAACATCGGCGACCTCTCGGAGGTCGCGCTCGCGCGCGCGATACCGCTCGCCGCCCCGACCGGGAAGAAAGAAGCCGTCGAGGAAGCCTCGGCGGCCAAGAGCATCAGGACCGAGCTCATCAGCCGCGGTGCCACGGCCCGTTCGTCGGATCCACCCGGGGGGCAAGTCGGCCCTGCTACACCCCTTGGTGGCCTTGCCTGCGGGGGCGGGCCGCAGACGGGCCCTGGAGCACGGGTGCGGCCACCCGCAGGGGCTGCAAGACTACCCGGCCAGGAGCCGGACCAGGAAGCAGGAGCTCTAGTGACCCTGGCTGCCACCGACGAGGCGAGGCGTGGATGCTACGTCCTCGCCAGATTACCCGGGACTTACCCAAGGGTCCGTCCCCGGGTGAGCCAGGATCCCCCGGGGACTTACCCAAGGGTCCGTCCCCGGGTGAGCCAGGATCCCCCGGAGGGAAAAACATCGGGGGCCCAGAAGATCAGGGCCCGCCGGGACCCGACGGACCACCGCTCGGCACGGCCGTGGCATCGCCGGCGGCTTGACGTGCGCCAGGCGCGCAACGCCGTTGCCCAGCAACTGCGCACGGGGATCGCGCCGCCGCAACCCCCTGCCCTAGGAATCGGGCCGGCGCACGCCGATTCCGCCGAAAATCTGGTGCTAAGGGGCATCTCAGCCAATCAACGGCACCGATTGGAATTGGGACTGGTCAGCCGAAACCCTGTATAGGACAGCGCCTAGAGATCCCCGACCTTCTCTGCCTACGATCGTCGGACCGAGCGGACCTGCGCTAAATAGTTCTCTGCAACTCTCTCATTGTCTCCAGTGTTTGAAGACCCGAAGACCTTCCCGGCTCGTCGAGGGACTCAGCCGAGGGGCCGGCGAGCGGCGGTGAATTTTCTAGTAAAGTAAGTGCCACGTGCTCACTCGAGGACCCCCTTTTCGTTTTCTTTGTCTCTGTTCGAGCTTCTTGCGAACGCGAAAGACAAAAAGAGCGGTGCCAGGTACGAAGTGCGTAACAAATCTGATACGTTTATTAATATGTAAACTATTTAACAATTCAAGCGAGTTAACAATGAAATCACGAAGTGAATATGACTGAACGAATATTAATGCCTAGTTGAGCGGGCCACTAGCATGAGTGGACTTAGAGAAGTTGAGCGCGTAGAACCGGAGAGTCGTTGATCTCGCGGGAGATGTTTTTTATCTGAGGAACCTCGCAGAGCGGTTCGAATTCGGACCTTCGGGATGCAAGAATCGGGGGAGGAGTCGTTTAGGAACGTCGTCGAGGATAGGTTGAGATAAAGTTAAGATGCATTTGCAACGAGCACTGATTGGCTGCAGGATCGTGAGAAAGGGAAAAGTTTATGCATTTTGAGTCGTAGGTGGGGAAAACAAAAAATGGGCTAAAGGACGAGGAGTTCTGGGAAAGGACCAGCTCAAGGGCTACAGGACCACGGTGATAGAAGAGTACTTGATGGTTCGAGACCATGTTTTGGAATTTGAGGTTTTAAGTTATGGGCCTCAAGAGTGAGACTTACATGAAGCGTAGAAAGCGAAGAGAGTTGCGGATACGGAGAACTATGTGAGCAATGATAGAAAGCAGGCATGGACTAGAGGAAGAGAACACCCAGGTCGCTGGGAAAGAATGCCCTACCCCGGGGGTTCGAGAGTCGCCTTTTACCCTTAACGGACTGCCAGGCGCCAGGATGTCCGACGAGTGGTCTGGTCCGCTCGAGTATCGCTATGATTTGATATAATATTAACAATCGGTAATTGGACTTTGCGTTTTAGCGTGAACAGTCTCCTTCTGTGAAAAGTATTAGAGTCGCCGCGTAAATTCGCGAAGTCGTAGGGCCCGGATCGTGTCGCGCCGGTGAGCGGAAGCGTACCGCGTAGTCGGTCATCGTGAGTCTCACGCGGGAGATCTTCCGGTTTGCTCCGAGTGGAGTCACCGATTAAATTCGCGAAGTCGTAGGGCCCGGATCGTGTCGCGCCAGTGAGCGGAAACGCGCCCCTTTTGAATATTTCGCGCTAAATTACTTTTACCGGTGATACACTGAGAAAACTATTAATTTTCCAAAGATATCTGATTTTCCACTAATTTTCTATTTCGCGCTTTAATTATCTCTCGCCTAATTGTCTCGCGAGGATTACCTTTCTACTTTAATTGTCTCTTGGGCGGCCTTCCGCCGAACCCTATTTTCTTGTCACATTTCTGTTCTCTCCGTTCATTTTGTTAATCTAATTGTTTTTTATTTCTTTTATTGTTAGAATAAATTTGTCAAAAATTGGTACCAGATTGGAATCGGTTTTTCTTTTGAGTAGGAGTGGCTGGATTCCCCTGTTTTCCTTAAGCCTATGATAAATTCCCCAAATTTGTTGAGTCCGCCCCTTTGTCCCCGCATCTTGATCTTACCCTCGCCCTCTCCGAACTTTGGCGCGTGCGCGCTCTGAGCTAGTCGGCCGCGCCGCGACGATCGTCGAGAGTTGAGAGTTTGCCGTTGAGTGTTTTTGGCGTCCGGGGAGGCGTGGCGCCCAAGTTAGTGTTTCGTTCCCGAAACGGGGAAAAATCATTTTGAGTGGCTCGAACGGATCCGCCTAGACGATCGGGCGAAGGTGACGAGCAATCGTCCGGGCGCTGCGGGCCCGGAATTAGTGACCCCCGAACTTAGTCTCTCTCTCTCTCTCTCCCCCTCTCTCCCCCCTCTCNCGAGTCTCGCTATGATTTGATATAATATTAACAATCGGTAATTGGACTTTGCGTTTTAGCGTGAACATGCCGCCCGCCTCGTCCGGACGGACGAAATAACTGCGTATTGGCACGCGTTGAGTTGAATAACAAACTTCAGTTAGTTCTAATAGAAGAAATTAGAAGTCGAAAAGAGAACTGCGAACTTGAGTACAACCTTAATTGTAGAGAGCGCGCTTAATGTCTGACTTACGAGCTAATCACCAGCTGCCGCCCGCCGTGCGAAGGTGCCCGGTTGGCGATAGCTTAAGCTGCTGATGTGGCATCGCTGGCGGTCGCTGGACTGGGTTCCAGCGGAAGTGGACAGACCTTAGCGATCGGTCGTCGCAGGGTTGTGGTGGCTGTCTGTAGCGTGACCACGCGGACGAGTCCGTCTGCGCCAGGATGAGTGGCGATGATACGTGCTAATGCCCATCGTGTTGGAGGAAGGCGCTCGTCCTTGATGAGCGCGAGCATGCCTTCGTGCAGATTGGGAGCGATGGATGTCCACTTATACCGTTGTTGAAGGTTATGCAGATACTCCGTGGACCATCGCTGCCAAAAATCCTCGTGCATGCGTTGAGTTAACTGCCATTTTGACAGTCGATTCTCTGAGATCTCGGTGAGGCCGGGCTCCGGAATGGTGGTCATTGCTGAGCCGATTAGAAAGTGCCCAGGAGTTAGGGCAGCCAGGTCGTTCGGATCGCTGCTCAACGGTGATAGAGGCCTCGAGTTGAGGCAAGCTTCGACCTGTGTGAGAACGGTGGTTAGTTCTTCGAATGTGAGCGTGCGCTCCCCGATTACCCGTTTCAAATGAAACTTCGTTGATTTTACACCCGCTTCCCACAGTCCCCCGAAATGGGGGGACGCTGGGGGGATGAAAGTCCAGTGTGTTCCCTCGTTGGCCAGATGTTTCGCGAGATCCTTCCAATAGTTGTTTGATGCTGTGAACATCGATCGAAGTTCCGCATCAGCTCCTTTAAAATTTGTCCCGTTGTCACTGAGGAGCTCGGAACAGATGCCCGTCGGTATGTAAATCTCTTGAAGGCTGCGATGAATGCCTGGGAGGTGTAATCACTGACCACCTCGATGTGGATGGCCTTGGTGACCAGGCAAATGAATAGGGCAATATAACCCTTGTATGTTTTCTGCCCGCGCCCTTTGGCGAGCCTCAGGTTGATTGGGCCAGCGTAGTCGACTCCAGCTCGAAGAAATGGCCTTGCTGGGACGACACGAGATTTGGGCAGATCGCCCGTGAGTTGTGAGCTGGGTTGAGCCCTTGCACGGAAGCAGGTGATGCATCTGTGCAGGTGATGTCTTACTGCACTGCGACCGCCGAGAATCCAGTACTTCCTGAGGAGATGGCTGAGGGTTAGCTGAGTTCCTCCGTAGAGGGTATCTAAGTGAGCCTTGGAGATTAGTAATGAGACCAGCGGCGATTTCTTCGGTATAATCGCTGGATGCTGCTCTTCATACGCGAGCGGTGCGTTGCGTAGGCGTCCTCCGACGCGCAAGGTCCTGGTTGCATCGAGAAATGGGTGAAGCGTCAACAGTGAACTGCGGCGAGGCAGGGGTTGTCCCTGCTGAAGAGCCTGGATTTCTTCGCCGAAGTGTCTCTGCTGTTCTCGTTGCAGCCAAAATAAGCGAGCCTCAGCCAGCTCTGCTGTTGTAAGGTGATGAATTCTTCGTTCGGGAGCAGGCTGTCTCACGTTGTAGACGAACCTGCGACAGTATGCGGTGACGCGAATTAATTTTCTCAAATCTGAATACCTGAGTATCAGGTCCCAGGGGTGAGTGGTTTGAGTCAGGTGTGTCCGGATCGGTCGTTCTTCCTGTTGAGCGTCTTCGGCTGAGGATGGTTCTTCTCGAGGCCAGCTCGACGAGGGTTGGCGGAGCCATTGTGGTCCATTCCACCACAGAGAAAAGTCTTGTAATTCTTGGGGCTGCAGGCCTCGGGACGCGCAGTCTGCTGGATTCTGAGCAGAAGGCACGTGCTTCCAGGTGATCTGCGGAAGACTCCCTTGTATTTCGGAGACTCGGTTCCCGACGAAACACGTCCATCTCGATGGATGTCCCTTCAGCCATGCGAGCACGACCTTCGAGTCGGTCCAGGCGTACATGGGTATTTCCTCGCGGTTCAATGCGGCGCGCACGGATCGCACGAGCCGAGTTAGTAGAAACGCTGCCGATAACTCCAATCTGGGGATGCTCAGCTGTTTTAACGGCGCCACCTTCGTCTTTGCTGTGAGAAGGGTGATCTGGACATCCTTAGGTCCTCCGGTCCGGAGGTAAACGGCGGCAGCGTAGGCGTGCATGGACGCGTCGCAGAAGCCGTGGATCTCGCTTGTCTCGGAAGGTTGACCTTTTCCGGTCCACCGGGGGATGGAGATGCGTTCGATGGCTGGAAGCTGTTTCTCATATCGAACCCATTCTGTCTCGACGCTCGATGGTAAGGATTGATCCCAGTCGACCTGAGCAAGCCATAATCTTTGAATTAGAATTTTAGCTGTAATAATGACCGGTGCAAGCCAACCGAGCGGATCAAACAGCCGAGCTATTGCGGATAAAATGCTGCGTTTTGTTGGCTGGTGGTTGGCTCTTGCTGCAAGCAAGCTGATTTTAAATTGAAATGCATCACTTGATGGATTCCAAAAAAGCCCTAACGTTTTCACTTGCTCATCTGCTGCCAGTGAGATGAGGGATGACGACAGTCGGAGCTCGACGGGCACCTGCTCGAGGAGCTGCGGGTGGTTTGCTACCCACTTGCGCAGCAGAAAACCTCCAGTCACCAGGAGGTCTATCAGCTGTTTTTGGATGGCTAGCGCAGTGTCCAGGTCATCGGCCCCGGTGAGGACGTCATCAACGTAAAAATCCTTTTCGAGGGCCTCGGCTCCCAGCGGGAAGTTGGACCTTTCGTCCTCCGCTAATTGGCGGAGGTTCCGGAGCGCGAGGTATGGCGCGCAGGCAGTGCCATATGTCACCGTGAGGAGTCGGAAGCTGGTGATGGGTTCGTGTGCCGATTTTCGCCATAAGATTCGCTGCAGGTCTGCGTCGTCCGGGTGTATGCGAATCTGCCGGTACATTTTTTCAATGTCCGCAGTGCACACGAAGCGATGCGTGCGCCACTTCGTAATGAGGGCGCTGAGATCTCGTTGCAGTACTGGCCCTGTGTGCAGACAATCATTTAACGATTTTCCGGAGACAACCTTATGCGAAGCATTGAATACGACTCGTAATTTCGTGGTGACACTGGCTTCGCGGATAACCGCGTGGTGCGGCATGTAGTAGAAATTTGCCGGCGAGCTGTCGTTCGCTGCCTCCATGTGCCGAAGATTCGCATACTCGTCCATGAAGGCGGAGTATGCGTTTGCGACTTGTGGCGATTTCGCAAGTCGGCGTTCTAATTGCTGCAACTGTTGCTGGGCCGTCCTCTCAGAGCTGCGAAGATCCGGCAGAGGCGTGGTCTTCATCGGCAGCCGCACGATGTAGCGTCCTTTATCGTCGCGTCGATGCGTCTCCTGGAAATGACGCTCGCACTCTTCCTCGTCAGCTGAGAGAATGTGGGTATCTGGAACTTCTTCTAACTCCCAGAATTTTTTTATTAATGAGCCAAGATCGGATGTGCCGTGCATGTGGAGCGAAGTAATTGGCGAGACAGGCTTAATCGGCGTTGTCGCAGGGCCGCAGGATAGCGGTCCGGAAAGGATCCAGCCGAGCGCGGTCCTTTGAGCAATGGGAGCTCCTGGGGCCCCATGGCGCACTCCGTCGCGCAGCAGGGGTCCGTACAAATCCGCTCCAAGGATGAATTCAATTTTGGTAGCCGCCGAATATGACGGATCGGCTAGGGTCAAGTCGGCGAGATGTGGCCACTCTCGACGAGCTACGTGCTGCGGTGGCCGTGCGCCCGTTAATTGTGGCATCACGAGTGCGCGGACTTCGACGCCGAAATCGGGCTCGTGTGTGGATCGGAGTCGGAGTTGAGCGGTCGATTTGGCGGTTCCAGCAAGGGATGATCCAAGTCCGAAGATCGGGACTTCGATCTTTGAGCGTTTTAGTTTTAATAATTGAGCAGCGGATTCCGAAATGAAGCTAGCTTCGGATCCTTGATCTAACAACGCTCGAACGCGAATGCACCTTCCGGACGGTGCTTGGAGTATTACCAGAGCTGTTGCAAGAAGCACTGGCGCCTCGCCGTTCTGTTTTCCGGCTAAGTGAGAATTAACAGCGGTGAGTGGCGAGGTAGAGGAGGATGAAGCGAAGGTCGCTGAATTTGGACCGGCCTCGGAGCTTGTCGAGGGACCAGCGTCCGATCGACTTGAATTTGAAGGTCGATGAAGCATCGAATGATGCGCTTTATTGCAAGAAGTGCACCGACGTTCGGATCTACAAGTTTCGCGAGTATGTCCGCGAGATAGGCAGTTCGCGCACAGCTGAAGCTGCGTAACGAGCTGCATGCGTTGCTCCGGAGATCGTTTCTGAAACTCCGGGCATTGACCTAGATAGTGTGCCTCTTGGCAGGAAGGGCAAGAGCGCGGTCGCTTGGTCACCAGATGGGCTCGGGTACCGACGGGACGAGACTTGGGGGCGCCTGGACCGCGTGGGGGTGGCTGTGCGTTTGCCTGAGAGGGTTTCGAGGATTCGAGTGCGCGAATCTGAACGTCTAAGAAACTCACTAATTCCTCGAATTTAGGCGGTGTCAAGGTGTTCCCGAGCGATTTTTCCCAATCCTTTCGGAGCTCGGAATCAAACTTCTTTACGGTCAGGTAAACGCACAGGTCATTCCCTAGAAATTCTTTCCGTCCGAGCAGCTCAATGGAGCGAAGAGTCTTCATTGTGCCATCTCGGAGGGTTTTCAAGTCGGACGCGGATTCGCGTTTGATAGTCGATAAGTTAAGTAAGTGATCTAGATGGTTGCATAACAGAACCCGTTTATTTTCGTATCGAGCTTTCAGCGCGGCCCAAGAACCCTCGTATTGGTCGTCCGTAATTGGTGTGCCGTCGAGAAGCGACAGGGCCTCACCTTCGAGACAGGTGCGAAGGTAATGTAGGCGCTGAACGTTTGATATGGAAGGGTGCTCGTGGATTACTGCCGTGAAAATGTCCCGGAACGACTCCCATTCGGTGTACACGCCGCGGAATTTGGGAAGATTCATCCGCGGGAGGTGGACCGACGGCGTTGTTACCGATAGCGGAGTTGCCGATCGCGGGGCTTGTTGGCGAGAGTCGAGGAGACGGTAGATGCGGTTGAGCAAAGCAGAATAAGTGGAATGGAATCGATCGCGCTGACCTTCTATCACATACGAGCACGACGCGGCTTGTGGATCCTCAAGTACCTTAGCATGGGTGAGCTTGAAGTTATTCCACGTCGAAGTCAGCTCCTCTATCTGCCTTTCCAAGAAAACGGCGGATGGATCCTGCATTCCCTCGATGTCCTTGGCGCAATTGTCCAGGAAAGCAGCGAGATCGTCCTGCTTGGCGATAAGTCGCTGCGTTGTTGCTTTGATGGTGGAGGAGGACTGCTGTTGTTCTTCAGGCATTGTTCTCGATTGATCACTTCACTTCGCACAAACGGTAGAGTCAAATGTCTGCACTTCGCGGATCCGGCTCGAAGGACCAAATAAAAATGTTCGAGCTTCTTGCGAACGCGAAAGACAAAAAGAGCG
>NW_019395169.1:1485-14387 GCF_000612105.2 Orussus abietinus | reverse complement strand
TGTGTTGTCACCGTCCTTATACAGAATACGTTTATACAAAGTTTCGTCGAAATTCCTCCACTGCTTCTACGAAAAATATTTAAAAAGCCGATTTTTCGCTAAACTTTGGGGGGTTGTTTCACCCCTTAAACGTGGACCATTGCAGATATAAAAAAACACGTGTCTCTTAGATTTTTGTGTTCTTCAACATATATGAAACTCAATAAGATCGGAGGCGGACACTTGGGAATGTTTCCTTGTTAGGATCAATTCCTTTCCTATCCTTTCCTTCTCGATTTCAACGCATGAGTCAGGGAAACCCCTTTAATCCAATTAGGACTGCATCGACGGTAAACCGAAGGTGCCAAAAATCCGCGCATTTTCCCGGAAACTTAAATTGCCAAACTTCACTTAGACGGGACGGCGCCAGAGCGCTTATCCTTAGAAAAACTCGCTCGAACCGGTTCTCGCGGACAGACCTTCCGAAATCCACAATATTGACGCGCTCAGCTGATCGTTCGTAAACGCTCTCCTCGCTCTCTCGCCAGTCTCCTTTCTTTTCTTAACTTTAAAATTTAATTAATTTCGGTCTCAGGAGTCGTGAGGCTCGAACCCTCGGCGGATACAGTTTCTTGGTGCATATGCACTGACAAAACTGCATACCATTATTACTTACACTGATACACTACTCGTACGTAATTTTAAAAATTACTATATCCGCGTGCAATTTTTGCATTGAATTTTTTGCATGTTGTACTCATTGACAACTTATCAATTTCGAAGCGGCTCGGTAAACGAAAGCATATTCCAGCAAAAGGAAGTTTATAAATATTAAACGTCAAATATCCTGAAGCTCCCATAATATTCACAACGTCACTTGGTAAATGCAAACACCATGGATAAAAGAAAATCTCGTTGAAAAATGTATTTGACTCGAAACTGTACATAGTTTCTTGATTGTTATCAATAACAGAAGAAAAAAATATGTATGCTATTGTTTTATATTACAAAAAATATCAGTTGTGAACATATTTGTTATAAACAAATAATATAGTTATTCATGATACATTTTTTAACAAGCACCATCTTCTACAGTAGAAAATATACGAATAACACTTTGCGTACGTAGGAAAACTGTTAGTAATATTTACTGTTATTTCATAACTACATTCTTGCATTAAACATTTTTTTCCATTTCTTAACGTTGAAGTTTATAGCGGAAGAAATAAAAGAAAATATAACGGACATAAAAATAAAAATATATTCATGTTAAATTAGCAATGAACGTTGCAGAAAAATATGTTAAATATACCAACAGAACTGTCGCATGCGACCCGATTCACCTAGGTCGGAGAAAACTTTTACGAATCATTGATCCCTCAGATGCAATTTTCATATCCCAAGACTTAGAACAAAAAACATGGAACCGAAGAAATATTTTATTGAATAGTACCAAACAAATACTTCGTTAACTCGAATAATTTTTTGACTCAAATAAACTTAAGGAAATTGTCATAATTCCGAAGAAATATTGCATCCAATTTATTCCAATTTATTTCAATAAAATAATTATTCTTACAAATAGCATAATAATACTTTAGTACTATTCAAAAAATGTTTCTTTGATTAACTGAATATTTTTCTTACTGATGAATGTTAATATTATTGCTCTTACTACTGAATGTTAATATTATTGCTCAATTAGATTTTAGACCGTAATAAATTACGGTCTTGTGCCGGGGCGGCACGAGACGAATCGTCGCGCCGGAGACGGCTAAACATTTCCGATGCCCTGCAACAGTAGGTGCAAATGCCTTACATTCGATGGAACCGAAGCCTGACGAACATGGGAGGGGGTTTCCTCGAAACCTCGATTTTTTCTCTGTTTTTTGGAGTCGAGAACGCAAAATCGAAAAATTTGCATTTTTGCAAATTTTCGAATTTTAAAATGAATGTGCGAATCCTGCGAGAGACTAGTTGGTCGTTTCCGACAGATCCGGTTCGATGTAGTTGAAGGAAAAATAATTTTTGGGACTATTGAACGACGAACGATTTTAATTTTCGGCTCCGCAGCCGCTACGGATAGTACCGAACTGTCACTGTAAGATGGCTCCACCATGCGTGGGATACCATCTTACCGACAAATTGGGCCCCAAGGCAGCATGTGGCGTCAGCACCTAGGACAACGGTACTGCATACACGGTTCAGGCAAACGCCGCAAGCGGCGCTCCGAGAGGACAACGTGCAAATACATGTTAGTCCGCCGTGTAGTTATATAAGTAATAGAAGTAGTAAAAAGTCTAACGACGGAATTACCGCCAAAATGCGTGCTCTATCAAAGCTGTAATAAAAGAAAGTTTATGTACGCCAAATGGGTTTAATAATAAGTATTGTGATAACGTACATAGTGTTTTATTCATCATTAACGGAATAAATGATAGACGAGCGAGTCGGGTAAAAATAATGCTAACACGCATGTGGCCGAACGCACCATAAGCACTTTGCCTGCGTCGCCATCTGGCACAGTTATCGGCAACTAATTTTTTACCCTAAGAGCAATTACAGAGCACGTGTTATCCACGAAACAAGCGTGCGTTCTTCAGAAATCGTTTATAAAAGTATTCTCAATATTTTCCCACCTGACTCTGTAAAATTATACAACAATGTTGTTCTAAATTGTCCATGCTCGGTCCTGAAACTCTTCATTTTTGATTCTGGGCCAACAAAAACCGTGAAAATATCGAAAATATGCTACGTTGGTTCTAATCTATGATAAGTTAGCAAATTTTTTTATAAAACATGAAATTTCGCGAGTTTCAGGACCACCATTAGGGCCTCCATATTCATGTACTAAAATTTGAAACGATTCGATTCACCCAGTTCGGAGAAAACTTTTATAAACTATTTGACCCCTCAGACACGCCTTTTACATCCCCTTAACGTAAGTTATATCATTTTACAAAAGAAACGTTTTATTTAACTTAAACAACGTAAAACGTGGTACATCAAGTATTTCATGGCGAATAAATACTGTTTGAAATTAATGCAAGCGTGGGTTTACCAGTAATTATCAGAGATTCGAGAGAAGATGTCACTTTCATTGTCAAACTTTGTAACTCTAGGTAGATTATAAGTGGGTATTATTATTTCTTTCAAAGCGTCACATTTTTCGATGCGAATCAACTCTTGGTTAACCCAAGGTCAAGAAGTGTGAGTATCGTTTGAGATTTGGATCGATATTAATCAATCGACCCTACCGCATCTTTCGTTGATAGCAGCGAGTGAAAATCTATTTCACGCGAGAATTTTTTTTCTACCAGAAAGCGACATGTTGGCTCAGTATGGGTACAACCCTGTGCATTAAAGGTTTATATATTTTATGAGTGTCTTTAAGGGCGTACCTTCATAACGCCACACAAATCCGGCCGTTTATCCGTTTACCCGTTTATCTTTGTACTTACCTTTGGATTTCCTTTTGACGCTTTAAACAGTTCCGTTACATTCCGCGTACCAATTTCTCGCGGAATTCGTTTTTGAGATCTTTGATTGGGTCTTCTTATATTGTTTCCTTACAGGCCTCGGAATCGTTTGTCCCGCGTGAAACTAGATTTCGCGCCAACCTCGATTTGCCGATCGGCTGAAATGTCCGTAGTTTCGATGCTTCGTTTGGTTCTCGCATTTTCCTTTGTTAGTAATTAAATTCGATTATTCATTGCAATCGTGGGAAGGAGGCAATCGTCGGGTCGTTCGAAACGGATCACGCCGTTTCTGGGGTCGATCTTTTTCGGAATTTATGTTTAGGATTTAGGATCAAACTTGAGACGTTTTACATTATTGTCTCGCAGTCCGCGGGACAATAATGTAAATTTACATCAGAATACATTTTTTATTACATTTGCAACAATGTAATGTACATTTTTTATTTATTCCAAGAGACATTGTTTTGATAAATCGGTGTGGAGGTTCTTCCACCACACTGTGTCCTCTTACTGTTTATCTTACAGAGGGACAGTGGCAGCCATGAGGAAGTCGTGTTATCTCAAGATGAAGAAGCACGGCCTCATAAGAGGTGCGGTATGGGTAGTACCACGCTGCGAGACGGCAGAAGTCACGGGGGACCAGCCACGTTAACGGAAGGCTTGATCAATTAATTGAGGCTTCATCTGCATTTCGGGCCGTCTCGCGTGGGTCAGTTAACGGATCCAATAATTCCCTCCCTGTAAATGTGTTTCTAATTTCACTTCTTGACTTTGTTTGCACCTCTGCACACAATTTTCTACATCTTCGAGTACGTGCATGAAAACCTGTAATCTTCATACAAGGGCCCCTGTTGCATGCAACCAATGCGTAACGTATCGAAAAGTTTGCTAATAATTGTCTTAACAATATTTTAGATCGCTATCGGACTGCAGACACTCTGCGGGAGTGGGATGCTACTGCGCTACCGTGTGCTCCCCCGTAAGTTAAGTGTCGTCCCTTTTCCGTATCTTAAAGAGTGAGAAACTGAGCTGTCGAAATGTCGAAACGAAAAGCATTAAATGCAATGTCTAGTAGGCATCGTAGGCGGTTGATAGCTTATCGGCACCGTGCAGAAGGTTTAGGACAAGTCCTTCTCGCACCAAGCAACGAATCAGGCGGAAGTTCGACGTCGGCGATTTCGGAAAGTTTGTTCAAAAATGTTGGCGACCCGTCGGGTTGTAATGCCGTAGGATGGTGCGATCTTTCAGTGTCTTCCAATCGAGCAGGTTTGGAGTCGGGCATGGGTTTAATTAAGGAAAACGTAGTTATCGCAACTCGGGGCCGTAGCCCTTCCGCGGATAATACCATTGGTAGTTTTCGCCACGATTTGGTCTCTTGGAGCGTTTCGTGCAAAGTGAAGCACAGTCACTTGATTTCGTTACTCTCTTTGTTACGACCTCATCATCCGGAACACAACTTGCCTCATAATGGAAAAGCACTGCTACAAACTCCTCGAGATGCGAGAGTGTATGATTTACCACTGGGTAAATAGTGTCACTTTGGATTGGAAACAGGAATACGCGATTATCTTATGAGTAACACGGATGCGAACATTGTCCTCGCGCCAATCCAAATAGGAATTGACGGTCTTCCCATTAGTCGTAGCAATTTGAATCAGTTTTGGCCCATTCTCGGTCGCGTGCTACCCGACGGTCTCGTGTTTTTAATCGGATGCTGGTTCGGCGAAGGAAAACCATCTTCGGCTTTTGATTTCTTACATTGCTTTGTCCGGGAAGTCGAAGATCGGAACGGAACGGGTATCTATTTCGATAAGCGGCAGATAAAAGTGTCGGTCCATTCCGTTGTATGCAACGCAGTCGCAAAATCCTTCATCTTATTGACAAAGGGACATGCCGGATATTCCAGTTCTTCAAAGTGCACGGCGGAGGGGGAATACTTTGAGAGAAGAATGTGTTTTTTCGACATGGACTGTCCTCTGAGAACCGACGACGGCATGCGTGCTGAATTGGGTGCGAATGGCAAAGAGGAGCACCGACTTGGACTGAGCGCGTTAGCCGCGATTAGTGACTTCGAACTGGTATCGGAAGTCTCGCTGAACTATATACATCTAGTGTGTATTGGAGTCATACAAAAATTGATTACTTTGTGGTTCAAAGGTCCCTTTAAAGTTCGTTTCTTAACGTCGCGGAACGTTCCGTAGTGTCTGGGTATCTCGAGCATGCTAGATCTCACATACCGGTAGAGTTTTCTCGAAAACCTCGGAGGATCGAGGAGTATGCCAAGTAGAAAGCCACGGAATTCAGGCAATTCTTGTTGTACACCGGTCCCGTAGCTTTGATGGCCCTAGCCGATGAAAATGACGACATCGTCACAAATTTTCTCACCTTGCACGTCGCAATACGTCTGTTAAGTGTCCCGCAAAATTCGAATACAATCGAATACGCCAAACTCTTTGCTTAGGCATTTCGTATCCTGTTTCGCAGTTTTGTTCAGAAGGCAGTACGTATCTCACAATATTCATGGTTTGATACACTTGGCCGCGGATGTTTCCAATCTCGTTGAACTGGACGGATTCAGTGCGTTTTCGTATGAGAATTTCTTACGTTACTTGAAAAGTTTAATACGAAAGCCGGAAAAGCCGTTGGAGCAAATCAGTAAGCGTTACGCCGAGCTCGTTCGAATACAATTGCGTAATCGTCATCGATGTTCTAGTAGGGGGGATGTAAAGGCGAAGGGTGAACACAGCGACGGTTCTCTGTTAGCGGATTGTCGAGACCCGCAGTTTCGTAATCTTCAATTCCATACCCTTTCTGCTGGCACGCGCGACCCCGATAACGGTTTCGTTTTCTCGAGAGTCGTCGTTTTTCACAATTATGCTACTGCCGCCGACGGAAAATTGGTCGCTGTAGGGTGTAAATTCTTATCGGTCGAAAGCTTGTATCATGATCCGTGCGATTCGTCCCTGTTAGGCATATACCGTGTTCGCGGTCTGTCCACTCTATCTTGCTGGAAAGTCGAAGAAATCGTTGCAAAGTGCGTGAAATTACCTCTACCGACCAGTCGCGATTCTTATGCCATCGTTCCTCTGATTCATAATAACGAACAGAATGAATTTTTCAATGCATAGGGTTGGACTTCTTTGTTTCTGTGCCAATTGACGGTTGCTTAACTAACTCGAGAACTTCGACTTTAAGATTCCTTCGGTCGCAAGGTCATTCGTCGTCATCGTGTGCGTCGAAACGGTCGTGTACTGCAGGCAAGTAATTACTTCCAGAATTCGTGGTAACATGGCCGACGACGATCCGGAAGGGGCAATGTTCGCTGTTGTCGAATTCGACGATGGCGTGCAGGTAGTTCCCGAATTTTGGCTGACGGACAAGTTTTCCTGTCGTTATCCACCATACAAATCCGACTCCCGCGTGAGGCGAGCCGTCCAAAGGGAAGAGGAACCGGTCGAAATACGGGAGGAATACCGCCGTCCGGCGCGTCTTCGGAACATACCGTATGTTCGAATTTTCACGCTTCCATCTCTCCCTCATCTATTGGCGTTTACCGAAGAATATATTCCACTGCATTAGAAACTCTCTCCGAGGCTGACCGAAAGGCTGCAAGAGCGTTGATCACCTCCGACCTCAGCACGGACGCGGAAGACAAACAGAATCGAAAAAATCGTAAGCGAAAGATACTCGAATCGGACAGCGATTCGGACGAACGGAGTCATCGTACGCCTGCGATGAAGCTGCCTTCACCACTGGCGGTGCCGTGTTCGCTAACGGAGGAACCACCTTCCGGTTTTTATAAGAACCGTAAGCTCGTCAAATTCGTATTTACCGCATCGTCACTGCTACTTAGGTTTCGAAGTTTATATAACGACAACTTGGAACATGTCCTATCGTCTAGAATTGGCAAGGATGCAAACCGTGGGAGCGACTGATTCGTGCAGACAGATTGTGAGGAATTGCTTCTCACAGTGTAAGCTGCGTTTCTCCTTTCCGTTGTGACCTGAGGATTTCAGTTCAGCCATGTAATTCGAATGTATTTTATTGCAGTAAAGCGAAACGGAGTATAGAACGGAAGGAGCCAGAGCCACCGCGAAACGCCGGACAGAAGGCCCGCATCGATAGGGACGGCTGATGTCGGCAACAACGGGGACCGCGTGTGCGTCGTTGAGAGTAAGCTCGCGACATACGTTTTCACAATGCTGACGCCTGCAATTTGGTTCGAATTATACATTAAACTCACTGTACTTACAGGACGACTCGGCGAAATAAGCAGGGATATTCTGGTACTGAATCAGAACGTCAACAGAGCCCTGGAGTTTCTGGAAATCTTCGTCCGACAAAATTCTTGTCAGAATACGGTGGAGCACGAGCAGCGGCCTTACAGACACATAGAAGCTGTGTTTCCACTAGCAGCGGAGGGCGACGTTTAAAAAAATGGAACGGCGACTTGAGGCCGAAGGCGAAAGAAATATCGTGGTGAGTAAGATATGATCATGGAGACATATCGGTACACACGCTACCCGACGAATGTAATGAACGTTACACGAGAAGTGAAAAGGAATTTATAGCATCCATTCTTCTCATTTGCAAGATGCATATTTACGGTCCATCGGAGGCAGCACGGCTGAGATCCGTTTGAGGAAGATGCTGCGGACCATTTTTACCGATGCAATTACCACGCAATTCAGCCGGAAAGGACGAAAAGGAAGAGCACCTCTTCGAAATTTGCACCTCGTGCAAAGGATTACACATAAGTAGCAATTCCAACTACATGCATCGACAACTTTCTCGGATTCCATATTAGCGAAGAAGCGTTAAGCAGCGCTGCTGTTCATTTCGTAATTGAAGACTCTTGTTTCAGACGTCCTACTCGACACGTTGTGACGGGCAAGCCCGTCACGTCATTTAAACCGCGCGCCACCGAGCCGGTGGCGCCATCAAGCCCTGGAGCCGCCGGACTGGGCGCACGGCCGAGCGCCGACACCACCGCGCCGGCGCGCCCGACCGCCGCCGAGTCGGCCCGAAGCGCGCCGAAGGTCGAGCGGAACGAGACCGCCGAGAGAACTTCCGCCCCAACCTCGCGCGAGGAAAGAACCCACGGAAGCGAAACCAAGAACGACCGGAGAAAGAGTGTGCTGCTGTCACCCCCCTAGTCTCCCGACAGCCACGTGCCGACGCCCCGCTGAAGCCGAGATACGTCGAGCACCGCCCGACGCCGCGGGACGCGGAGATCGCCCCGACGCCTACCCGCCACCACGAGGCTCCGTCCCACCGCCATTTTCGAGCCGGCACCCGCGTGCCGGAGCCTATAGCCGTAAGTAGTTTTAATCGAATAGGTTAAGTAGGTTAAGCACGTAGATTAGGGAACGTAGGTTAGGGAACGTAGGTCAATAAAGACAGTGGGTTATTTATTCAGAACTCCGGGCCTCCTCATTTCCCCTCTTCCCCTCCTTCCCATTTTCCCCGTTATAACGTGCAAGGACACAACCCGTGAGTTCATACAGATGAAAATAATGGCATGATTTCGCGTTGCGAAGGTCAAGCTCGCCAAGAGGTTCCCGACGACGAACGCGGAAGAAAACGTAGACGCTGAGCACGAGGAAGAGCAAGATACAGTGGACCGCGGAAACAACGATTAAAGGGCGCAGGACCTCCATCGACGGATAATGACGAGGCCATATACTTTCTTTATTACCGTATCTGAGTTCTCTCCAATATCCTTCCTCTTCGCTTTCTTTCTTGCTCGCTTCATCTTACTCGTTCTTCTTCCTATATTTCTCTCTCACTCCATCCCTCTCTCCTTCCTATATTTCTCTCTTCCTCCATCCCTCTCTCCCTCTGTCCGCCCCGTCTGTACTTCAGCATAAGCCCTCTGCTTTCCATCCCTTCTTACTCCTTTCGCACTGTCGTTTCACTTTTTCTTTGCCTCTCGCCCTCTCGAACTGCCGCCGTCTGTTTTTACTATTTACTGTTGTCCTGGAACATTAATCAATTGCATTCTTTGTAGGATCACTTTTAGCATGAAACACTTGGCTCCGGCAGCGAAGTCGATGGAGAGCACGCTAAACGCCTCGTTTTCGAGACACTCATCTACGTGAATTGATGATAACGTGTTTCTGAGACTTCCCTATTAGCTTAAAAAAAGAACTTAATTTCCTCGTGAATCTCGGTACATGATTAAGCACTACCCCTTTCGCTCCCCTCCTCTCATCGCTCTTCCCTCTTCTCTCTTCTCTCTTCTCTCTTCTCTCTCCTCCTCGGACTTGCGCTGTCGGCTGCTACCTTTTATAGCTGACCTTGCGTAATAATTAATTGTGTTCTGTATCGAATAATTTCTAACTCTTTACTTGTCGTGTACTACTTACTTGTGAAACTTTTACTTCGGCAGCGAAGTCATTGATGCTGACAGCACGCTGAATGTCTCGCTTGAGGGACACTGATCTACATTTATAGATGATAACGTGTTTCAGGAACTTCCCCATTCATGAAAATGACTAGTTCTTTCGGCATGTTACACGAGAATCCCCTAGTTAACGTCAACGAATTTGACTTAAGCATTTGAAATTATAAACTATTACCAGGCACCCATTTGGCTCGAAACCCTATCTAGGTTCTCGGTGAATTTCGTCTCCACTTTCACCGTATACCTGATTTGAATCCCCTCACCTTCTTCGTGTTCGTTTTTCTGTTAATTCGCTCACGCAGTGTCTCCGCAACACGTAATACGAATATTTGTTGTCTCTGTTCGCGCCGCGTTTCAATACAAATTCACCACATTTCCTATGTACCGTGAGGGCTCCGTCCTGATAAATCTGTGTGGAGGTCCTTCCCCTATATCGTCCCGGCTTGCTGTTTATCTTACAGAGGGAAGATGACAGCTATGAGGAAGTCGCGTTTTCTCAAAAGGGAGAAGGCACGCCCTCATAAGACGTACGGTATAGGTAGCACCACGCTGCGAGACGGCAGAAGTCACGGGGGGCTAGCCACGTTATCGGAGGAAAGGACGCCCGCATCGTTATTGAATTGAAGAGAAAATTGCGCGCCACTGTAACGAGGGGAATGGAACGATTGGACGACCACCAGTAACGTCAAATTCCTTAAGCCAATCTCCGCTCCCAGTTTTCCCACACCCGTTCCCGGAGATTTTCCATTGGTCCGAATGGAAATATGATATCTTTAACTAATTTATATCGCCATTCCGTTCATTCTTGTTTCTTTTACTCACTTACCTGTTGGACGAAAATGGCGTCATCAGCTGCTCCTGGTGGATGGAATCTCTTCTCATCGATTCGTTTCTACTCTGGAGGTCATCTGACACGGGTGTCATCCACGTCCACGGGTCTTCGACTTCAAGATGACGAAGACATCACTTTCTTCGCCGCGACGGTCGATCGTAGATAGATTTTTCCAATAACGTGTATTAATCCGTCGTATTTTAAACGCCCGTTCTTGTACTATCGTTTCCTAATGTCCGTCTTCGATTTTTAGTTTTGTAGAAATATATGTTACATGTTATACGTATGTTTTCTACGCGATTTATTTCGCGTCCATATTTAACGCCGGAACTACCGGCAAATTTTTGTTATATACAGTGAGCGATCTGAAACCAGTCATTTGACTGGCCTCGGTAGTTCTTGCGTTAAACGACGAAACATCTCCCCAATATTTTGCTAAAATTCGGCACAAGCGTCGATTCACCTAGAGGCATTCGAGGGATTTAGTCGAAAGTTAGCACCGACATCATTCTGTTAGCGTGATCACGAGTGATTTTCTATTTTTATGTAGCTTTGTGTAATTTTGATTTTCAAATAAAAGCGAATTATAACGACTAGTTCTCTCGATAATATTTTCCTCGATGCTGCGTTTCAGATTGAATGAAATGGAAATAAACGGGTATGCTGCTGAATTGAATTTCTTAGTCATTTCAATGCGTACGAAGAATACCTCCTCTCTGCGTAGGGAATTCGTTGCTCGGTTAACGCTTAACCGGTACAAACGCGGACGCTATTTGTCCCTGATTCGCATATAGAATCGCATGGATCTTGGCACATTTGGTTTTGCGCTGCTAATGCCGAGTCTCAATGACCTCCTCCGATCGCTTTAAATTATATCTGCATCATTTTTTTCATATAATTTGTTATCGAGATATGATATGATATCGAGATCCGAGACCCCGAGTATTTAATTTCAAACGGAAATAGATTCAAAATCTATCTAAAATTGGAAATCCATATATAGTTTATTGTTCTTATTTCAAATACGAAATAGAAATGGTGTTTTATGTTTTGGGTACCTATTTCGAATAAATTCAGTTCATAAGAGTTACTCCGATTTGCATTTATAAGAAACTCGGATAAGAAAAGTCTTTCTTATGTTTACGGGTGCCTATTCACATGCTCATTTAATGATTTACAGGTGTTAATTTATTCGGGGAATATGAAGAATGGTGTAGATCGTAAATATATAAGTGACATGAAATCACGATTTCGTTTCTATGACCGAAAGTTGATGCATCGTAAATTTTCCTACGGCATTTCACAGTATATATNTGGGTCAGGGACATTCCAATAGTACTTAAATAATTGTCATTAATTGTTTTTGTTTATAAATGTTTATTTTCTTTAGGAAATCCATTCTCCCCCTCAGGCGATTCAAATTCCGCGCTACTCTCGCCGCTAGTACGCCGCGCGGCAGGAGAGGGCAGAGCGGACAGAAGGAAACCATCGACGGACTTGTTATTTTGGCCCTAGATTAACATGTTTGAAGCTCATTAAAATCCCCAAAACTGTTTGAAGCAACCTTCCCGGTGCTATCGTTTTAATTTATTGTACTATTTTTGACATGTTATAAATGGAATTATAGTGTATTTAGAATATTGGTTACGGCATTCTCTCTCTACGGATATATTTTATTTCTGTAGGCGCCATGACGGCCTTACCGCATTCCTAAAATAACGCTTCAAACTCTTAATAGAATTCGGTGGTGGGGCTCCGGTTCGGTACTTCAGGTATTTAGTATACCTGGCAGATGGCGACGTATCACTTGTCGCATTCGATGCCTCAAATAACCGGTTTGAATCAGAGATGGCGCTTTATCCGTCGTCCTATTTTTGAAACGGTGCCTCGGGTACCAGAGGCATCCGCAGGAATAACGGCGCTTGTGTCGCAAAAATTTGATAGCTGTGTCCAGAGATGAGTTGGGAGATTGCTCACGGGCAGGGTCGCGCGATCGCGTCGTGTGCTGCCCTCTGGTTTTGTACGTGAGCTTTCACCGTTTTTTGCGCCCAAGGGCGGCGCAACAAATTTCTGACAGGGACTCACGCACTCGCGATGGCGGTGCCATCTACCAGTCGCCGCTGGCGGCTCACGTACTCGTGATGGTAATACCATGCAGCAGTTGACGGTGGTGGCTTACCTACGCTTACCGACACTGATCGCTTTT
>NW_019395169.1:0-872 GCF_000612105.2 Orussus abietinus | reverse complement strand
ATAGCAGTATGAACAGCAATTAAAATAAGGGACATATATATATTACCAGTTGAAATAAGTATCGTGTTCATATTGTTAATATTGTTTTAATATTGTTAAGTTTCACAGCCGATAACATGCATGAGCGCTAATAATCTTAACGCAATTGCCGTGCTCGCATGCTTTTGTTTTCGAGTCGCGTTCGGTTAACGCGCTCTCGAACGCATCAGTAGTCTTTGATTTCTGTTCTGAGGCGGCTGCATTTTTGTATGCGCCTCGGTATACAGGCCAACGAACTATAGTTAATTTACGTACAATAATTGTATGCTTTATCTAATTTGTAAAATTATCATTTATTGCTATCGACGGAGTATTGCGGTTCCGTGAGTGTAAACTGTTGTCCACCAACTACAACGCAAAAAACATGCTTAAACAATTTTTCAGAATGCATTTTTATTTCTTCGTCGCGTCCTCTGTTGGATACAACGAATTCCGTCCCGGGCCGGGCCGACCGACCCCCCGTATCCTCCGCAAATAGCGATAGCCGAGCATTGTGGAGCTCGTACCCGAAGTGCGCTGGAATACTTGCAGAAAAAAGAATCGCCCTATTAGGAATTTAAACCGGTTTTTTTTTTTGTACTTTCTTTTCGCAATTCGGCCTAAGTCGGTTCAGCTGGGAATAGTCATGTCACGGGTCGCATCCCTGACAATTTGGAAAACGCAAAAGATAAACAAATGTAACTGCACAAAATAGAAATGTCCCGAGAAAAAATAATTACATATATATTTATATGCAACTAAGTATGATTCGTCAGATATAGTTAGGTTTCGAAAAATAGCGCGATCTAGTTATATATGATCATATATGTTCACATATCAAGCCGAATATCATA